>NW_027494361.1:0-296075 GCF_021521415.1 Bidens hawaiensis | reverse complement strand
CTTCCTCCTCTTCTAAGCTATCTCTTCTATCTATCCTATCTGCCGTCATGGTACTCCTTTGAGCATCATATCCGATCGCGATGCCCGTTTTATATCTCGCTTTTGGAAATCTCTCCAAACTGCGTTAGGAACTCGTTTGGACATGAGTACTGCATATCATCCTCAGACTGACGGACAGTCTGAGCGAACCATCCAAACCCTGGAGGATATGCTTCGATCTTGTGTTCTTGATTTTGGAGGTAATTGGGATTCGCACCTACCTCTGATCGAGTTCTCTTATAATAACAGCTATCATTCCAGCATCGGTATGGCCCCATTTGAAGCACTTTACGGTCGAAAGTGCCGCTCGCCGATTTGTTGGAACGAAGTGGGTGAAGTTCAAATCACAGGACCCGAACTAGTTCAAGAGACAACCGATAAAATCGCCAAGATCCGTGATCATCTGCTGACTGCCAGAAGCCGACAGAAGAGTTACGCAGATCGCAGGCGGAAGCCTCTCGAATTTTTAGTTGGTGATCTTGTTCTCCTCAAAGTGTCGCCCTGGAAGGGTGTTGTTCGCTTTGGGAAGAAAGGTAAGCTTGCACCTCGTTATGTTGGTCCGTTCAAGATTCTTGCGAGGGTGGGAAAAGTTGCCTACAAACTGGACCTACCGCCCGCGCTCAGCAATGTGCATCCAACTTTCCATGTATCCAATCTCAAGAAATGTTTAGCTGACGAGAACCTTCACATACCACTTGATGAAGTTCAAGTTGATGAGTCTATGCATTTCGTTGAGAAGCCTGTTGAGATTATGGATCGCGAGGTAAAGCAAACCAAGCGCAGTCGCATCCCTATTGTTAAAGTTCGTTGGCAGTCCAAGCGAGGAGCCGAGTTCACTTGGGAAAGGGAAGATCAGTTGAAGATCAAGTACCCGCACCTTTTCTCTGCGCATCCTACTTCGAGATAAATTTCAGGACGAAATTTCTTAAAGTAGGGGAGACTGTGACATCTGCCCTATCCGACCCGACCCAGGTACCCGTTTTCGAATCCGATTCTTTTTATGATTTAAAATTTAATTATTAATCTTTGTAAATTTAACATTAAATAAATTATATATATATTTTATATTACTTACTAATAATAATAATTTTCTTTTCCGCCGTCCCGCCTCTTTCTCTTTCTTGTCGCCGTCCCGCCTCTTTCTCTTTCTTGTCGCCGTCCCGCCTCTTTCTCTCTTGTCGCCATCTCGCCTCTTCTCTCTCTTGTTGCCGTCCCGCCCCTCTGCTTAACCCTTAAGCCTTGAACCCCCTTTTTCTCTTAACTCTTTGTTTGTCCTTTGGTTCTTCCCGCCTAAGGATGTCTGCGCAGCTCCACGCGCCAGACTCCTTACAAGGAAGCCTGCGCGAAGACCAGCTGTTCCAGCGATACTCGAGGCGAACTGTTCCCGCAGCGCGCTAAGAATGGTAGTTCTTCCCGCGGCGCGCTAAGAATGGTAGTTCTTCCCGCGGCGCGCTAAGAATGGTAGTTCTTCCCGCGGCGCGCTAAGGATTATAGTTCTTCCCGCGACGCGCTAAGGATTTGTAGTTTTTCTCGCGACGCGCTAAGGATTGTTCTCTGTCTGCCTTCGCCCTCGCGCGCGCTCGAGTCTTCTCGCGCTAGACCTAAAGTCTTTTCTTCTGTTTAGGTCAGCCCGTTTACTTTTGTGATATCTTATCTTCTGTCTGAATAGTCACTTTCGGCGAAGCATGCGCACCAACCCCATTGGTTGGCAGAAAAAGTGACTGACATAATCTTTTGAAATCTGCTTTTCCCATGCCTTGACCAGTACCTTTATCTGACTCCTCCCATGCTTTATTCTGTAACCTGTCAGCCCTTTTTCCTGTTCCCCTGCTGCCATATCTTTTGATATCTTTTGCTTTTGTTTTCTTATGCTTTTAATATCTTTTGCTTGATTTGATGAGATCTTTTTCCTCTTTTTAAGGGATTGTGTTCCCTAGGGTTTCCCTATATATAATACTATTTTCTTAACACTACACACACAAACACTTAAACTCCCCTCTGCTCTCTTCTCCTTGCCCTCTGCCGTTGTTCCTCAGCCGCCTCCTCTCTCTGCCTTCGTCTTTTCCCTTGTCCTGCCCAGATTTCCGGTAATATATAATATATAATAATTTGTTAAAGATACATATTGCTATGCTAACATAAATTCTAGACATAAAAACCAATCGTTAAACCAATAAACTCTTATTTATAGGTTAACTTGTGCTTGTTTAAAAGTTGGTTCTTGCATTATCTTTCATCGCATCTTTTTCAGGTGAGTAATCTCGTACCTAATCCCTTTTTATTTTTAATGTTTTGGGATGTTCATGTGTTCGTACAAACTTGAGTCTTAAGCTTGTTTATAAACTTTTGTCGCGCAAAACCCCATGTGTTATGGACGTAGACTTGGCTGTTTATTTGTATGTGTGGATCATTAACCGTCTTGTCGGCCTATTCCGCAGTTTTCATGGATCCATTAGATGAACACGGGAGAACTATCGTTTATGATTTCTCTTTTGTTTACACTTGCACAGTTTTCTTGTTTTTGTGCTCAATTGAGAGCACGGATTGAACTATGAGCTATGATCTAAGGCTTGATCACAATCTGATTACACCCTTGTTGAACACCAGTTATACACATGATGCGCGCAGATATTGTTATCTATTTATATGTATTAAACTTGATTTCTCACCGACACGCAAGTGTTGACGTTTTATTTTAACACATGTTCAGGTTTGCTGTAGCTGTTTCTGGAAGCTTGAGGACACATAGGATGTTTTCTTTTCTTTTGGACCTAGTTTAAAATGTAACAAGACAAGTTTATGTTATTTGAATATTTTGATTTATGTTATGATTTATGTTACTTTACAAATTGTGTTGCGCGTGCGCGGTAAATGTATTTATTAAATATTGACACCCAAATAGTGTCACGAGTAATGAAACAATACGTGGCGCCCCGATGTATAATCCGCCATCGGTCGGGGTGTTACAGATTAAAAGTCGTGCGACAGCAACAAACGGCAGTGGCTGAGCGACGGTGGTGGTTAATAGTATTTTCCGGCAGTGGCGAGATCAGTGACTTGCGGTAGGGTGCTCGGCTCTCCAAAAAGTATTATGCAGAATAGCACACCAAATAGTTTCTTTAATAAAAGTCAACCCTAATTGCAAAAAAGGAACTTCTTTCTTTTCTTTCTTTTGGTGCAAGCCACGACAGAACAAAAAGAATATTATTTTTTTTTCAACCTCTTTTGACCAGCAATTTAATTAACCCAAAAGAAACCTTCCTTGATTTCCGAGCCACACCAAACCAAAAAGCTTCCAAGAGTTTTAAAAACGAACGAAGTTTATAAACCGGAAATAATTCTCTCGTCTCAGCGCATCCGTGTGTTCAACGAACCTTCGGCTCTGATGCCACTTGTTAGGTATTAAACAAAGTCGGTACGCAGCGGAAACACAAACACATACGCACAAACGAAAGCAATAAATAAGAGACACGAGATTTTACGTGGTTCGGTCAAGTCGACCTACGTCTACGGGCTGCAACTAGGGTATTTTTATTAAGCACAGTACAGAGATTACAATACTTGGCTAGGTATATATAAATAACGATTAGGTTTAATAGAGTAGGGACCAAGAAAACTCCAATGGGCCTTTCTCCATAATTAAGCGGACAGCCCCTTTAGTCTTCTAATTGTCAACCAACGAACCCGACCCAAAGACCTTCACAAATCCTAACAGAATATAAGTATATATAAGGGCAAATACCATTAAAAACAAACATACCCTCTGTTTTTTCTTACAGAAGTCACTCAACAATTTTTTGCATATAAAAGTCGCTACACATGCTAATTTTGAACAACAAAATGACATAACTTATAAAAACACTTTTTTCTTCTTATGTGACAAAAATTGATGTACTATAAATGAGTTTTATTTAAGAATGTAGTTTCTTATGTGGTAAAAATTGGCATAAGCTTTCGAGTATGATAATTATATTTTCATAAGCAAAAGTCGAGATGAAAAGAACATAAGAAAAACAAAATTGACATGAGTGGAGTGGAGCGGAAATACACAATGGGATTTTGAAAACTCTAATTTGGGATAGGAACTTAAATGAGTATAACATATAGGTTAAAGTTTCAGTTAAATTAGTTTTCTAGCACACTGAAGGTTTTTTTTAAGCTTTTGTTGGCGTAGTTTTATTGTGTATGAATAAATAGTTAATATATGCGTTAGAAAATAGTTAAAAAATTCATATATTTTCAAGTTCTAGGGTCCGGTTTGGTCTAGGTTTATACAACAAGTTTTGTATATAAACCGTAAACCAAACCGTTTACCATGCTTTAAAACTTTTGAAACCGACCAACTCAAAGTTTTGAAAAAAACAACAACCATGAAACCAACGTTTGAATGGTTTCAGGTTTTTATACCGAACCGTGAACACCCTAATGCCACATAAGAAAAAAAAATTGTGTTTTTATAAGTTATGTCATTTTTTTGGTTCAAAATTAGTGTGTGCAGGAACTTTTATGTGCAAAAAATTGTTTAGGGACTTTTATGAGAAAAAAAACAAAATATACGCTGACTTTTTATGGTATTTGTTATATATATATATATATATATATATATAATACTTCTATCACATTCTTATTTTTTTACTGCCATCAAAAGGAAAAGTGCATTTTATGATGCAGATGTTGCATGCACCAACAAATAATACTCAACAAAAACATGCACTCATAATTCAGTGGTATAGTGGTATGATGTTTGTCTATCACAAAATTAGATGACGAATTCAAATCCTTGCAATCAATAGAAAACGAATTATGAAATACAAAATTAGATGACGAATTCAAATCCTTGCAATCAATAGAAAACGAATTATGAAATATAATTAAAGAAGTGCGACGTGAATGCAGTATATAAGACGTTTAGATTTTTTAAGCCTTTAACAATATATCAACTATGTTTCTCTCTTTTATTATAGAGTAAAGTGTCATTTTTGTTCTTCTGGTTTGGCAAATAATGCAAATTTACTCCAAAAAGTTTATTTTTTGCATATGGACCCTCCACGTTTTCCAATTCTTGCCAATTACATCCAAATCACTAACTCTGTTAAATTGAATCGTTAACTCAAGGGCAGACATGTCTTTTCACTCTGTCTTTATTACATGAGTACAGGGCAAAATCATCCCTAAAGTTTGGTCACATTTGCTAATTTCGTCCAAAAATATTTTTTTTCGCAATTAGACCCTCGATGTTTCCCAACTGTTGTTAATTTCGTCCAATTTGTTAACTCGATCTAAATTTAACGTTAATTCAGTGGTGTTTCTATCCTTTTAAAAATTAATTTGGATGTGTGCTAAATTAGGTTCTTGAAGCTAATTTGGGGATTTTGATTTAATTGAAAACAAATGTTTTCGGCTCTGATTCGTTTAAATCGTAAGAATATTCTCTTGAATCTTCCAAACCTTAATGGCTCTCAATCCCCACCATTCCTTTGATTTTTCCTTCGACTTTCATAATCAAGGTATGATTAAGTATTGTATCAATTGTTGTTCTTATTGTCACTCTAATTTAGCAATCTGCATTAGGGTTTTAACAGATTAATAGCTTTGCTTTGACTTAGCTACTTCTTCAAGTTTGCACAGCTGGAGGCCAAATCTAAGGTAAACAAGATAATATGTGAAGTTAAGACAGGCATGTATATATGTTTCATACATAATAATTAATTGCTGAAGCTTTATTGGGAGATATTTTGAATGTTTTCACTGGAAAGTTTCAAATGTTTTAGTTCAATTTAATTTTGTATGTGAGGCTCATTGGCAGGTGGGAGTTGCTTTTCACTTAAGTTTGCTGTTGATTTTGAAAATACTCTTAAAGTGGCTTTTAGATGTTAGTTACATTAATATTAATATGATATAGGATTATGTGTAACTGCCATTTAGGAGATGAACTATGCTAAAATGTTACTTCCTTAACAACACGCATGTGTTCACTCATCTAAATCTTTTGTCATTGCTTCTACAATTATGTTTTAATGTAAATGTCGTCGGTTTTTGAATGTTTATTCAGATATATGACATAAAAACATAATTGCATATCTTATATTGGACCCGACTTGTGGCAGGTTGTAGGAATAAATGGTTTCATTTTAACAAAGCTTGATAGCTCAGCAAGAATGACTTTTGATTAAGGAAACACAAGCAGGTTATTGTAGTTGATGAACTTGGAATTCCATTGAAGTTTGTAGGTGTGTGTTAGCAAAAAGAATTTTTTTTTAATTCAACAATGTATGGTAGTACTCGTCAAACTTAAAATTATCTAAGCCATTTTGTTCGGTATGTTTCTATCCCCACATCCTTTTTATATTTGAATGTTATGATTAGTATATCTTTTGTTCCCAAAGGGATGTCGAAACAGTTGTAGTCAGTTTTGACTCAAAAATCAACCAATTGACTCTAGAAAAGTCAGTGACATAAGTCACTTTACATGTCTATCTTTTATTGTTGTCGGTGCAGGATCATTATGCAATTCCTTACAAGATGGGTGAATATTGAAGGAAACGTCCAATTTAGGGTTGCAAACGCTATGCAAGATAAAATGGCTATGACCTGAAACCCTTTGTACGTGTAAGTTATTTTTGTAAAAATAATTTAGGAGCTCTATTGATTTGGGATGAATATATTGAAATTAACTTGCATTTATCAACATTAATGCCTTTGATGATTGATTGATGAAGGCATCAAATTAAAAAGGATTTTAGGGGGAAGTATATATATATATATATATATATATATATATATATATATATATATATAGAGAGAGAGAGAGAGAGAGAGAGAGAGAGAGAGAGAGACTTTTGTAGAGATTTATGAATTCTAAATGTAAAGTTTAATTCATCATTTTTGTAGATGTAAATTTTAAATACTATACTTATTGTTTATAGTATGTATTTGAGTATTTTTGTAATGCAATTTTTTATATATTTATGTTTTTATCTTTAATTTTATTTGTTTGCTTCATATAAATAATTTTATTAATTTAAACATTGACAAATTCCGTGTATGACACGGGTTCTAAAACTAGTTATGTATATAGTTATTACAATTCTCTAGATTAGTATTTAAGTTGTAGATATAAACAATAAACAAAAATATCATTATTTATACACAATATTTGAATTATTCAGCGGTTTCCTCGAACCTGCATGGTTTTAAATTTATCTTGATATAAAAGGAAACGGTCCCTCCAAATCTCTTCGTATC
Organism: Bidens hawaiensis; assembly: GCF_021521415.1. NCBI lineage: Eukaryota > Viridiplantae > Streptophyta > Magnoliopsida > Asterales > Asteraceae > Bidens > Bidens hawaiensis. The sequence continues at coordinate 288,791 of NW_027494361.1, read as the reverse complement.
ACATTCCACGTATTTTAAACACCACATGAATATAGATGAAAAGATTGCTATATATACATGAGAATGTGGTCCACCTTAATATACAATTAATTATACATGATATGGGAGATTGGGAGTTGGATGTTGCGTTTTGTATTATTATCTTTATATTTATAATATCAAGATGTAGATTGATTTGTATCTTTCAATGTTTATATTGTAAGTTGTAACTCTATTCGTGTTATCATATTATCTTAAATTGCTTTCAATCATGATAACAAAAATGATATTGTAGGGTTTAATTGTATGATATGGTCAAGTTAGTGCATGATCAAATGATGGACAAATGTATAAATTTAATATCAAGGTTAGATGGTTTGTGTTATTCCTATAAAAAACTAGAAGTATACAATTAAAAGAACATCCTTTTATTATAAAAGAGAAAACTACAGTTTTTGTTCATATGATTTGTCCGAATCTGTTTTTTTAGTACAACAGTTTTAAATCTATGATTTTCGTCCCTGTGGTTTCATTTAACTTGCAATTAAACTTGGCCGCACTAATCCCGTTAAGTCTGGTCATTAAACTCATCAACGTGCCCCTCGCGTGAGGGGCTGAGGTGTATTTGGGGAAAAAAAGGATAAAATTGCCCTTCACGTGAGGGGCATGCTAATGAGTTTAACGATCATATTTAACGGGGTTGTGGAGCCGGGTGTAATTGCAAATGAAATTAAACCACAGAGACCAAAATCACATATTTAAAACTATTAGACTAAAACCGTAAATTTAGACAAAGCACGGAGAAAAAAACCGCATTTTACTCATTATAAAATGTTTTGTTAAAGCCACAACGTTTTACAAATTTATTTGTTGATGACTTGGTGACTAATATTATGCGATACAAAAAGATGGTGGTTGAGCATTTAATTTGAAGCCAATTTGAAAACGTATTTGACATGAAATGCTTTTTATAGTAATAATTGTAATGACAATGATAATTTTAATAATATATAAAATAATAGGAAGAATAACAATAGAAGTAATAATAAAATAATAATACTGTAGTTCAAAGAAACATGACCAAAATGCCTCAACACATTTCTTTTGATGTTAACGGCTGAGGCAAAATAAACAACGTTAAAAGAAACAAATTCACAAGTTTCAATGCATTATCTATAACTTTTTTTTTCCTATTTAAAAGAATAATGTTAACAGAATATAAATAATATTAAGATAGTGTTTGGTATGAAGTAATGATAGGTGGAATGAAATGAATCATTCCAAATGAATGAAATAAAACAAGTTTGGTTGTCATTCATCAATGGAATGAATCATTCCTAAGTAATGCAATTCTATATAGCATTTTTGATTCCTTAATAAAAGGTGGTTTTTCTTTCATTTCTTCAAAGAATGGAATGAAAAATAATCAACAATTATTATTATTATTATTACTTTATCATCATCATCATTATTATTTTATAATAATATAAAAGTATTATTAAATTATAATAATTATTATATTTTTATTATTATATCGTATCATGTTATTATTAATGATAAAAATATTATGTATGTATAGTTTACTATTTAATAAAATAATAATAACAGAGTTGTGATTCATTTCATTCTTACATGGTAACCAAGCAAGACAATGAAATAGTAATGATTCATTTCATTCCTTTTGCCATTCCATTTCCTTGTTCATTCCATTCCTCTATTCATTCCATTACCCTATACCAAACGAACCCTTAGTAGGCGCTATTAATAATATAAATAACCCGAGACAACGTACTATGATGAATAAAGTAATCACAAGCAATTTTTTCTTTCGAACGACCAACAAAAATTATATTAATAAACCCAGCAAGAATAAAAATAAAATCAACAATATTTGGAAAATTTAAGTACTTAGTTTAAACTTAATTATGAAAATGAAATAACACGTGTATGTCATATTAGCCTCTTAATCAGGTTTTAGTTTATTAATCTGTTTAAGGTCTTTTTTATTCAATAAAAGTAAAATGCATAACTGATAAGTTTTAAAATAAATAAATACATGCATCCATATAAAGTATTTAATATACATCCAATCATGCATTATTAAAAGGTACTGCTGAAGATCCGTGCACATCCAAAAACATTGGGCCCTGTGCTGGTGGCTGTGTGAAGGATGTTGTGACCCTGGCCTCTAAACTCATGCCCACATCCACATGGATGATCATATATTATATACCATGAATATGCTTGAAGAAACGTGGATCGACTTACTAGTATACGATCAACTTTCCTCGGGTATGAGTGTGCTATATCACCGATGGTTTTCCGGAATATGAATTCTTCCACCTACAAAACGAGCAGCACCGTGAACTTACCCCTCAGAAAGGGACAGAGGGGTCCTCTTTGGGGTAACCCTCCGGTGTGAGAATAAGATATTGTAGGAGAAGATAATAATAATCTGAAAGTGAGTAAGGACTTAGAATGAATTTTCTTGCTTCCATCCCCTTGTGGAGGTGGTGTGGTATTTATAGTATTAGGGTTTCCAATGATTGGGCTCAGACCCAATTAGGGCCTTTTTGGCCTCCTCCTATTGCTTCGCGCCACGTGTCCTTATGACACCTGGTGCTTTTTCATTGATTATTCTCTGACCAAGGTATTTCACCTGACCCATGTGCAATCACGTGGTAGCACATGGGTTTTGCTGAGTTGTCCACCCTTCATTGGCAGCTGTCAACATCAGCATATTCTTTATTCCTTAAAGGATATCTTCTGGAAGGTTGTCTGATGAGCACAATCATGGTTGTCCTTATCCTGATTTGGATAAGGACGTGGTTGATTATGTGCATGTGTGATATGCGCCTATCCTGGGGATGCGCGAGGTCTTCTCTTTATTCTCACGCGCAGATGTTTCATGCGCAGATGTGATATGCGCAAGCATATGTAATATGCGTGAGCATATGTGATATGCGCCACGCGCAGATGCACCACGCGCAGATGTGATATGCGTGAGCATATATGATGCGTGAGCATATGTGATACGCGTGAGCATATGTGATGCGTGAACATATGTGATATACGTGAGCATATGTGATATGCGCCACGCGCATAGGTTTTGGCTTTGTGTCTTCATGACATCCTGATTTCAAGCCTCTTGTCTATATCTTGTGGGTTGACCCGCCCCGCTCGATGTTAAGGCGGGTGCATACCTCTTCAATGCTTTTCCCATCTTGTCACTTTGAATTACAAACAAACAAACAATCCATCAGTCATATTGGTTATCCACCTCCCCTGCATATCATACTCCAAAACCTTCTTGTGTTGTTGTGCTTCATCTTTTGAAGCTTCTTTTGCTCTACTGTTCCATTCCATCTTGATTTCACCGAATCCAAGGTATAATCGCTCCACGAATCTTTCGTTTTCACTTGGTTTATAATATGCATGTATTTGTTGTATATGAAAACCTTTTCATATGTTTTGTAATATATTGTTTATGTTATCATATATGGTAGTATCCTTAGTACTTTTGTTTTGTTACATTTTTTATTTCTCTGTCACACTTTATGTTATCAGGATCCTAGATTTTACCAGTTTACTTTACTGGTTACGTTTGCTTGTTTCAGTTATAGGGTAATGAAATTTTGTTGTAAAGATATGCTATTGATGTGATTCCGTGATTGCTAAAAGATTCGGGGGTGTTCGGATGATCTTTTTAAAGCTGCTTACTTAATTTTTGAAAAATAAAAGTTGTTTGGTAAGCTTCAGTTTAAATCTTGAAAAGCTTCAAATTTGAGCTTTTAAGAATTGCTTTTGCTTTTCAGAACGCAAATAAGCAGTTTTAAGAAGTTCAGCCAAACACCCCCAAAGGATTAATTGGATGATTAATGATTTGGTTGTTAATTGTATGTTTGAGTATCATATGACCTTCTGAGACGAGAAAAATGTTTTGTTGTCAGATAAGCAGGAATGAATCACTCGAAAATCAAACGTCGAGTGGGTAAATATGAGGTGGGAAGGACAATTGGCGAGGGGACTTTTGCAAAGGTGAAGTTTGCTAGGAATTCTGAAACCGGGGACCCTGTGGCTCTTAAGATCCTTGATAAAGATAAAGTTGTTAAACACAAAATGGCTGAACAGGTAGGCTACTTCTACTTATGTTTCTAAAACTTAATGAATCACTTTCATTGCATTGTCTATGCAGAGTGTACCGCCCTCCACATTATTAATTGTTATCGTGTTGATGCAGATAAAAATGGAAGTAGCAACTATGAAACTGATAAAACATCCAAATGTCGTCCGCTTATATGAGGTCTTTTAATATATGTGTAAACAACATCGAACTCCCGCTGAACCTTATTTTACTATTTTGTTTTCTTCATTGATTGGTTGGGCAATAATTTTAAACTAAAGAAAAAAAAACATTTTCCTCAACCTGGTCGGCACACACCATAAGTTGTCATTTCTTATTAATATTTACGACACGTGTTATCAACTGTTTGGGATTTGGATGGTTAGATTATTTTTTAGTAAAAAACTCATTATTTAAAACTTTATAAAATATAAATTTCTCTATACATGGGCATAATATTGCATACTTCCATATTCACTTCCAATTCTCTATTTCATTTGGTTAAAAAAATAATTTTAATATTTCTAATAATTTTAACAGAATAAATTAAAATCCTAAATTATATTAACTTACTAAAAAGTGGTCTTGGTTGGGTTGTTAGTGGTGTGAAGAATTGGGCTGCGTTGGTGGAATAGAAAGAGATTAGTTTTATTTAATGGAAAGTTGGGTCTGGTTGTGTGCGAGAGTAGTTTCGTTAACTTGTGTGTTTCTTCTATTAAAAATAGTGTTTTGATTCTTCAGGTTATGGGGAGCAAGACTAAGATATTCATTGTATTAGAGTTTGTCACTGGGGGAGAGCTCTTTGATAAAATTGTAATTTACTGATCTTATATATACATCATATATATTTTAAAATATTTGGCAATGCACATGCACGAAAGTCGAAAGATTACAGGGTAGAAGGAATATACATACCTTAACTTTCTGATTTCATTATGAAGGTGAACCACGGGCGAATGCAAGAAGATGAAGCCAGAAAATATTTTCAACAGCTCATTAATGCTGTTGATTATTGCCATAGTAGAGGTGTCTATCATAGAGATCTAAAGGTAGTCAACATTCTTAATACTTATTATTGTATTTATAATCTCACTATTTTCTATCATTCGTTTTCTTGCAGCCCGAAAATTTGCTTCTGGACGCTGCAGGAAACCTCAAAGTTTCGGATTTTGGATTGAGCGCCCTTTCTCGACAAGTCAGGGTATATAACTATATATATAAAATATTTTAACAATTAATATTTGTTTGTGTTATATTTTAATATTATTCTAACGGGTGTTTTACAGGATGACGGTTTGCTTCACACAGCTTGTGGAACTCCAAATTATGTCGCTCCGGAGGTGCATATAACTAATTAAGTATACAATGTTTACTCTGGTCATTATACAGTGACAAAATGGGTAGTTGACCAATTTGACCCGTTACATATAAACAGAACAACCGATTAATAATGTGTCAAAGTTGTCACATCTAATGTGCATGTAGTGATGGTATATCATCCTTTTTAGGTTTTGAATGATGGCGGTTACGATGGGGCAACTGCAGATTTATGGTCATGTGGAGTCATTCTCTTTGTACTGCTTGCAGGTTACTTGCCATTTGATGATTCTAATCTAATGAACCTTTATAAAAAGGTAAGCGTTATATAAAGTCGTGTTGTGCATTTTATCCCATGTTGTCATCATCTTCTCATAAGCGGATTTGCATTTAGATTTCGGCTGCAGAGTTCACTAGTCCTCCATGGATCTCCTTTGGTGCCATAAAGTTGATAACTCGCACATTGGATCCCAACCCCGTGACAGTAAGTGTTTGTACTTTTATTATTTGTTACTATTATATAAATACAAATCATTATGCATATCTGAACACCCTCTTTTGTGGCAGCGGATAACAATACCGGAGATTCTAAACGATGAGTGGTTTAAAAAAGATTATAAACAACCTGAATTTGTAGAGAAAGAAGAGACAAATTTTGATGATGTTGAAGCAGCTTTTCAAGATTCAGAAGTGAGTTTATCAAATTCATTACTACATATAATCTTTAATCACTTAGCTTGCTTGGTATTTAGATCTTTATATATTGTATGCCATTTCTTTCTGATTGTTATATTCAGTTTCTGAAAGTTCATGTATTTGTTGTAAAACAGGAGTATCATGTTACGGAAAAGAAAGAGCATCCGGCTGCCATGAATGCTTTTGAGTTAATTTCTATGTCTAAGGGGCTCAACCTTGACAATCTTTTTGACATGGAACAGGTTAATACTCTGTTTCTTCAATATCAATAGCTTTTTAGCAGGGGTGGCTCGTGGGATAACGAAAACAAGTTAGAGCTTTAGGCCCACATTTAATTAAGGCCCCCAAAGTCTAAAAGAACATTATATATAGATATATTATAATAGGTAAAGTAAACTTAAAGTAATGCATTGGTGTTGTGGTAGGCTTAGTTGTTACTAAAGTATAGGTTATGAGTTCAAAACTTTTAATAAGAATTTTTTTTTCTTAACAATTGTCATGAAAAGGCCCCAAAATCTTGTTTCGATTTAGGCCTCCACATTCGTTGAGCCGGCTCTGCTTTTTAGTTATTAATATTGCAATATTATATATGTTAAAACTTAAAAGATAAAACACAACCCATGCATAGGTATGATTGTCACCTCTAATGTCATGATGAAAGTAAAATCAGTGTGGGTTTATGTATTTTTTTTTACTTTAACACTGTAACTAATATATATATATATATATTATGACTTGTAAATAAATTTGGCTGCAGGGATTCAAAAGGGAGACAAGATTCACATCAAGATGCCCCGCGAATGAAATAGTTAGTAAAATTGAAGAAGCTGCAAAACCACTTGGTTTTGATGTGCATAAGAAAAACTATAAGGTTACAAAAAGTTACTTTAGTATGGAATTTAAATTGATGTTGGATTGGCAATCATTTTCCGTTTTTCATCTCAGTTAAGGCTTGAGAATATGAAAGCGGGGAGAAAAGGAAACCTCAATGTTGCCACCGAGGTACTTTGTTGTCACATTTAATCATTTAATACGAAATAATTGACAAAAAAGTTCACTTTTTATCAGGTATTCGAAGTCGCACCGTCACTTCACATGGTTGAAGTACGAAAAGCGAAAGGAGATACTTTGGAATTTCATAAGGCACGCCATACATGTATTTAAGTATCATCTTACATTTTCCATTAATACTAGTTTCCGGTTATGCTTATAGAGCTGCTTTGTTTCTTTTTGGTTCAGTTCTACAAAAGACTTTCCAGTAGCCTCAAAAATGTTGTTTGGAAAACAGAAGAACAAATGCAAGAACCCAACTAGATGGTTTCGTCTTTTGTTGATGGAGAAAACAAACCGTCCTGCATATTATGTTTGTTGTTCACCTATATCATCAGACTTGTAAATAGACATGCTGTCAATTGTTGTTTGAAGTGTAGATAAAAACACAAAGTCATCAAAATCTTAAAATTTAATTCTTTTGTCCCTTAAAAACTCATACTACTCCCACAACTGAATGGAAGCTTGGTAACTTTTGTTTTCTGTTTTAATGCTAATCAAAGAATGGTGTTGTATAACTGTGTGGATAGGACTTCCAAGCTTTGATTGATAGTTTAATATACATGGATCACATGCTATCATTCAAAACCGAAACTGAAAAATAAAGTAAAATCGTACCAAAACCGAATCTAAACATTGATGTTTCAAACTTGACCATGAAGTGTTAAACTGGGAGATATCAAGAACACGAATATTGAACACAACCAATCGACTCTTTTTATTATTATTATTGAAAACGAAATTACAATGAACAAAAACTAATAAACCTACAGGTCTTTTATATACAACAAACTTAAAAAAACAAGACTCTAAAGATAACTAATGTGCTAAAAGTAATTTATTAACTATTAGCTAATTTAACCTAATCTAGACACTAAGTTATACTCTAGACTCTCTAAAGACTCGACTAAACTACTAGCCAGTAAGTGAACCGGTCGACTCTAGTAAAGATAAGTCAGTCCGGAAATCGAACCCATGAGACTCTTTGGATTATGTAAACTAGATACTATACTCTATAACAGACGTGACTATTTTGTTTTTATATATTTTTATAAGGGGGGGTTTACTAAAATACTAACTATTGCAATTAATTCAAAAGTAATTAAGAAAACCAAAACAAGACTTAGTTTGGAATCGGATTTTAAACTTAAAAGATGATGAAAGACTGCCTAGGCCAGAATCCCAAATGCTTTGGTTATCTTTTAATTGGACACGGTTTGTTATGGAATCAGGTTCATACAATATTGAACTTAATGAGAAACCAAACAGGACTCTCGGCCCTTCTCAATAAGACACCTATGGACATCTAATAAGTTATTATAACACTGGTTTATTTAGACTCCCTTACGGTAATCTAACTGTTTTATGAAAAGTACCTTTATATGAAAATCTTCCTCACGATATGAAAATCAAAGGTAATATGTATTCTTAATTCGACTCGACAAGGAAATCACGATAGACTTCTCACGAAGAACTTAACCTAGTAATTTATCAATCAAGACCCACCAAATAATATTGTACTTCACAATTATTAAGATTAGTATAACCTACTTGATTATTGTTATTGCTTCTATAATATATTGGCCAATTAATCAAACAAATCAAACCACAAGGTGATGATCTAACACAATCCCATTATATGAAACACATTTAACAAAGATTATGTGAAGCAATAAACATTCATCAAACAAGTTCAAGCATGCATGCACAACGAATCAAGAAAACCAAATCTTCTACTTAAACATAAAAACCATAAACAAACTGAAACCCAAATTCAAATCAAAACCTTAGCAAGTGTTCATCTTAACCTAGGTAGTTTAATAAGTTTTAGCCAAGCATTATGATTAAATTCATCAAAACAATAGTTAATGGAATAATCAGAAAACGAGAAATCGGGACGATAAAACCCATGATATATCTGTTCCCGTGTCTTGAGCTCTTCAACCAACGATCCCTAGCCTTCAAAAGCTTCCACTTATGCGTTTCCGAGCTCTAAAATCGTCTAAAGTGGCTGCAACTCGTAGGTATCTTTAGGGTTTTGATAATGATGTTTATATAATAACTTTGGCCTCAAAACCCTGCAGCTCACGAAATCTGTCTGGAAAAATAAGTTTCTCGCGTCGCCTGAGGAGCAGGGGTATAGGAGCCTGTGACACCGGGTGCTCATTCTGATCCGGCCAATAAGAGTTCCCCGCGTGGCACGGAGAGGTTATGGATACCTCTTCGCGGTGCGGTGAGGGTGTTTTCCTTGTTTTGCGTGCAGTTTCAGCTCTATCTGTCACCTAAGCATCGCTCATTCAACTAGTTAAACTTTTTTTCTAAAAGAACAACAAATTTGGTTATAATACTAGCCTGAAGCCAGCAACACCTGATACAAACAACAAGAACAGAATGCATCAACCTTAACACCGTATTCTCGGGTATAAAATACAAGGAAAAGAAATGATAAGACTGGACAAGGGAAGAAAGGGAAAGAAATTATATACTTAAAAGACATTCTCGAGTTAAAACAAAATAAAATAAAAGAAAGTGTTAATACATTCTTAAGTTAGATAGGAAGGAAAAGATAGAAAAAAAAATTGGAACTTTACAATCATGTCCTCATTCTTAAGTTAGATAAAAAGGAAAAAGATGGGGTAAATTAGTAATATTGTACATGGCTATAAACTTTCTTTTAGAATCAGACCATATTTGGCTGGAAAGTTTGGAGGAAAAAAGCCCTAACTTTTCTTTCCATTTTTTTTCTTTTCTTTAGAAAAAAAACTCAAGAATGAAAAAAAAAAATTTCTTATCTTTTTTTTTCAAACCCTTAAATAAAAAACTCAAAAATGCAGAGTAAGTAAAAATTGAATTTCTTCCGATCCTTCCACGTCACATGGTAAAACTTTGATCTATTCTGCACCCATAAAGAACCCACAAACATACGAATTTTCATGTATTAACTCAGAGCATTCTCATCCCATCCCCTATCTTTAAACCAAAAATTACATTAAAACTCACTTTATTTTTTCTCTTCATTCAATTAAATAATACTTTTTATACATTTTATCATTACCATTTCTCTTTCCTTCATTCACAACCGTTTTCAAAATATATTAAAAAATTATAGGGGATGCTCTCCATTTCAATTAAATAATACTTTTTATACATTTTATCATTACATTTTCTCTTTACTTCACTCACAACCGTTTTCAAAATATATTAAAAAATTATAGGGGATGAACAGTAATTTTTCAAATATACAGAAAAAATCACTACTTTTTCTAAAATATAAAAACTCTTCACTTACAACACCCTGAATCACTCTCTAAATTATAAAAACACCTCTCACATAATATAAGGGGTTGGATGAAAATGCTCTCATTCCAAGCCTTCCACAAACTTCAAATAATAACCGGTCTATCTAAATGAAAGTTTCAAGATTTATATATACATACATTAAAAATGAAAATTGTTGAGAAGTCGAGTACACCGATGACTCTATTAACTATATTGATTCTAGGGATGAGCATTTGGTACTTGGTACCGGTACCGAAATTGGTACCGATTTCGTACCGTCGGTACCGAATCAATACCAAAGTTTTGAGTTTCGGGATCGGTACAGTACCGGTACCAGTACGATACGGTACCGGTATTTCCCGAATTTTTACCTTCAATACCGGTACCAAGATTTGGCGATTTTCGAGATCGGTATTTTCAGTACCGGTACCGGTCGGTACGGTACCGAGCTCATCCCTAATTGATTCTATACAAGAATATTAATATAACTAGTTTTTGGCCCCCGTGTTACGGGGGTTCATTTAGGTTTTTGTTTTTAATCATTTTGATATTTTATTTTTTGTAGTGACTTGTTTTATTTCGTTTGATTTAGTACAATTAGTTTGTAATGTTCATTATATTATAATTTTTAAGCTATTTCAATTATAGTTTGCAACATAATATAATTTAGGTTCTTGTTTTTAATGTTCGTGTTGCGCGGGTTTTGTTATGTGAGGTTTAAAGCGAGTATATGCATTCATCACATCTTAAGCGACATACAACCTAATTAACCGTCGGTTTTGTAGTTTATCGCATTATTTATTTAAATTTGGTGATAGATTGTTACATAACTCCTAATATGTGGTAATATATGTGGTTAGAAAACACGATTCGAGTTGCTGTCCTAAATGACCTCTGTAGTCAAGTGGTCACATAAGCAAAACATTAGTGCCACATAGACTTATTTATAGATTCTTAAAATCAAATGTTTTTACCAGAATAGTTCCTCTAACCACTTGTGAGTTTGCTTCTTTTATACAATTGCATAATTTAAACCATTAATAATCTAAAAATGTGCTTTGCCTAAGCATAGTACCCCAATCCAACGTGATAAAAAAAACAGAAGGATTCTCTAGAATCACATTCATGTAGACATCATCATCATAATGCATTCAGCAGCAAGCAACATCAAATTAACAATAGTGTGCACCTCAATAGTAGGATCCATATCCTCCCCTGTTGCCGCCCATGTAACCACCGTTGCTGCCCATGCTACGACCAGAATACATAGATGATGAGTAAGAGCTTCCACCAACCTAGCGAGCCATAGTCGACAACCGCCCTGCTTCTTAGCGGCAGCTTCTGACGTCGACTGTATTCCCATATCAAGCTACTCTTTGGGTGTGAAGGAACTGTATAAAAACATTCATAATAATTTTACACCTAAAAAAAGGATATACAAAAAAATTATTAATATTTAATAAAGCATGCAGCGTGACCTTCTAACGTAAGCCCTCGGTAAAGGAGCCACAGGCCGAGCACGCCTTCCCCTTGGTGGCAAGGGTGTAACGGGCCGTCTGGATATTAATCCAGCAGGCCTTTTAAAACCACGGTCCACAATTGACATTTTTTGTTCAATATAACTTATACTCAATTGTAAACATCATTAATCCGATACAACTATAGTTTCCTAAATATTCAATATAGCTTATACTTAAAACTTCCTAATTCATCTTTTGCATGAGTTTGACTCAAGAAATCAAAAACACCTATCATGCTATCACTAATTACTCCAACAACAAAACGATCCTATACCTCACAAAAAATAATTTTTTGGTTATTCCCTTGTTCAGGATCAAAATACAAACAAAAAATAAATACACAATAATAAAAAATTAACCAAAAATCACCTTAAGTGCTGATTAATATGTTTCTGTACAATCTGTACCAGAGGGGCAATGGATTGTTATCCACTCCATGAAAAAATCCATTTTATTTCTCACTTTCTCTGTTCGGGTTTTTAGTTCATGCTGCAAGTGTTCCTTCACTGATCTGGTTATCATCAGACAAAGAACCACATTTTATTGTCTAGTGACATATTTTGTGGCAGCACCATATTCCAACATATCTTGCTTGGTAATGAATTCATATCTAAGAAAAGTGAACGAAGTTAAATAACCTGGTTATAGTGTTTAGTTACAAGATATTAATGTTGTGAAATCGATCCTAGTTTCAATCTCAATCTGGTTCAACCAACTAATCAAGCGAAGTCACCAGCTAACAGTAATCGCGAAAGGGTCAAAGGGAATTAGGGTTTGTAAAATTAACATCCACAATTAAAAGGAGAGAGTGAATAGAGGTGTGATTACCTTGGTCGGTGTTAAGAGAGACACGCCTATCAGTGGTGGGTATGAAGAAAGATTATCCTTGGAATAGAAGAATCGAAAAACCTAAAATCCATGGAGGTTGTAACAGAGATTAGGGTTAACTGGTGAGAGACGACGTTGTTTATAAAAAGGGTTATTTAAGATGTTACGACCCGTGTAAGGGTTTAACGGGTCAAACCGGGTTAAATTAATGAGAGGACTCTATTCAGAAATCAAGTAATTCGGTGGCTTCCATAAAAGGGGGGAGCGACCACATCGCGACACACAAGATTTTAGGGATTTTGTTTATATATATTACTAGATTTTATCCCCCCGTATTACGGGGGTTGTTTTACATTATCGTTTTTAATATTTATATATGTATATTTGGATTTTAATTTTATTTATTGTAAGAAAGTTAATAAATAATATACTTGAGGTTTGATGATGAAATGGTTTCACAAATAAATGATATGTTATAATCCGGTTTAAAAGCTATCTGGGTTCGGTGATACCCATTACCCGTGTATTTTCTTTATTATAAAATTGTTTTTTAATTATAAACAATATCTTTTTTTAAAAATAAAATAGGATATTAATTTTTAGTATATTCCTATTTTATAGGATTTTCATATCAAATATTTGATGAGATTATTTTTTTAATATAATGAGATGTTATAACCCGTTTAAGAGCTATCTGGGTTTGGTGAGACATTTACCCATGAATTCGGGTCAAATGCGTGAGATGCCTTCATTTACAAATAATGTAATCTGATGGTTTGAGAGAATGGTTGTTTTACATTTTTCGTTTTTTAATATTTATTTTTTTGATTTTAATTTATTTTATTGTAAGAAAGTTAATAATATACTTAAGTTTTGATGATGAAAGAGTTCATAAATAAATGAGATGTTATAACCCGTTTAAAAGCTATCTGAATTTGGTGACCTATGACCCGCTTATGTTTTTACTATAAAATTGTTTATTAATTATAAATAATATCTTTCTTTTTAAATTGGATATTAAATTTTAGTATATTCCTATTTTGTATGATTTTTATATCAAATAATTTGTAAGATGAATTTTTAATTTAATGAGATGTTATAACTCGTTTAAAAGCTATCTGGTTTTGGTAAGACCCATACCCATGAATTTGAGTTAAATCAATGATAGGCTTCTATTTAAAAATCAAGAAATCTGATGGCTTCCATACATAGGATATTTGGGTTTTCTTTTATATGTATTAATATTATATTTATTTTGGTTCGTTATTCCGCGTTTTATAAAGCAGGACTCCATCACAGTGTCGAAAGAAAGAAAGAAAGCTTTTGAGTAAATGCAACTATTTTCTTCGATCTACACATGACACCACACCGTCATCGTAATTCACAGTACGATTCTCTCCCTTGAGCTTTTACTTATTAATTTCATCTCACCTGTTTCTTACAATCAATTCTTTACATTAGGGTTCCAGTTCAACACACACTAATAAATTTGGGGGTTTTGTAAATGGACAAGTCCCCAAACCCTACCGGCACTTCACTTCCTCCATCCGGCAGGCATTCCGCTCAACTCCCGCCTTCCGGAAACAACTTTCCCGTTAAATCAGAGCCATCCGTGTCCCCGATTGGCGGCCGCTTCAGTCATGACGTCAGCAGGATGCCCGATAACCCGCCCAGGAACCCCGGCCATCGCCGGGCTCACTCCGAGATTCTCACGCTTCCGGATGATATCAGCTTCGATAGTGATCTTGGTGTTGTGGGCGGGTTCGAAGGCCCTTCTTTTTCCGATGAGATTGATGAGGATTTGGTTTCCATGTACCTTGATATGGATAAGTTTAATTCGTCCTCTGCGACTTCGACGTTTCAAGGCGTTGAGTTTCCATCTGCTGCTGCTGCGGTTCCGGTTTCTGCGGGTTTGGCGGCTGGTGTTGAGAGCTTTGGCCCGGGGTCGAGTGAGAGGCCTAGAGTTAGGCACCAGCATAGTCAGTCCATGGATGGGCCGACTACGATTAAGCCCGAGATGTTGGCTTCTGGTTTGGAAGAGATTTCGCCTTCTAATGCGAAGAAAGCGCTCTCGGCTGCCAAGATTGCTGAGCTGGCACTTGTTGACCCAAAGCGGGCCAAAAGGTAACCAACTAAAGTTTATGTTTTTTTCTGAATGCATATTATTTTGTTCAAGGTTATGCCTTTGTGACCCGCACTTTGACCTGTATTTCATGTATGCATAATTTAGGATATTGGCGAATAGGCAGTCAGCTGCAAGGTCAAAAGAAAGAAAGATGAGGTACATTGCAGAGCTTGAAAGGAAAGTTCAGACACTGCAAACTGAAGCAACTTCATTGTCTGCTCAGCTCACTCTTTTACAGGTTTGTCCACTCTTCAAGCTCTAACAGACTGCTGAGGTGGTAGTTTTAATACATTTACATGCGAATCAAACGTGTTTGGCTAAAAGATTTAACATGAATGAAAACAGGGCACAAATAGGTCAAGCTTGTCGAAGTTATTGAGAATGTATGCAAATGCATAAGTTTGTAAAAAAAATTTAGACGGTTATGTTTTTAAGAATAAGTTTGTAATCAAGGTTATCACATTACTACATTAGTTGTTTTCTAAAGTTTAAATTTGTGAAAAACTGATATATCGTTTTTACTATACTTATAGTACCTGTGTTGACCCTTCCTCTCAGGCGCTCAGCTCATTTATAATCCAAGCCTAGCCGGCCTCGACTTGCTTATTTTAATGAGCTGAAATGTTGAGCTTGAACTCAGCTTGTCAAGGCTTGAGCCAGAATTTATAATTTCTATATATATGTATGTGTATATATATATGTATGCATGTATATTTGTATATATAAGCACAAAAAGATGTATTTTTAACTTACACATAATGCAGAATTTATTATAAACAAAAGAATTTATAATTTATATATATTAAAATATGGGTTATAGTTTGTTTATATCGAACTTTGGGCTTTAATTTAATTGAGCAAATGAGCGAGCTCAGCCTCGGCTTGTTTACTAGCTTTTTACGAGCGAGCTTTGGGCCATGAATTTTTTGAACAGCCCCACCCTTGGGATTATAAATTGTTTCATTCGTAACACATATTGATTCTTTAACTGGTTAAACTATATCCAAATGACTGGTTATATAATAATATTTTGCATAATTTTATTTTATTTTTTATTTTTATTGCAGCGAGATACGAGTTGCCTGACAGCTGAGAACAGTGAATTGAGGCTGCGTTTACAAACCATGGAGCAACAGGTTCACTTGCAAGATGGTAAGTTTACTTTTTTCCATTATACCTCCTTTCTTTATGTTGTATAATTGTTATTGGCTTAGAGATACTAAACTCATAACTGTCTGAAATTATCAAACTGACATTTGTTGTATAAATGCTTTATTATATCAACTTTGATGCTAGAGGTGGCAAAGTGTGGGCGTATCGGGTAACAAATCAAAAGAGGTTCTGTCCATAACAAATATTTACTTGTACACATAAGTGGGATTTAAGTCTTTATAGATAGAACATTTGAAATATGCAACTACCCGCTAGCAGTAGAAGGTCACTCAACCCTAGCTTTATAAGTTGTGGTTTCCATCGGGAGTTAAAAGTTAATAATAAGTAAAGCATTAGTTACAGTGCCATTGATCAAGGAACTATGATTATGTGCTTTCAATTAGTTTATTTTTAAATGCCATTTAATGCATAAAAAAGTTTTTTAATGGTAATAGCCGTTTTTGACCGTCTGAAACCGGTTATTGACCATTTTAATCCTCCCCTAACTTGGGAATAACCAGCTTCGGACAGGAGCCGGAGCCGGAGCCGGAGCCGGTTTCGGTTCCTATCTGGTGGGGCCCGTATCTGGTCAGACCTGATAATACCCACTGGTTCCCCCTTCATATTCAAAATTCACTTCATACCCAGTTTCTAACCTACTAGTTCTGGACCCGACCCAATCATACTCGGATAGGGACTGCTTTTTTGCTTCTTTTTTTTTTTTTTTGCCTTTTCAAAGTGTAGCCATTTTCCTTGTTTTTTTTTTACCGTTTTAAACATCCAATGACCCCCCAAATGAGTATAAATAGTTGGGGAATTGATTGGTTGAGTACCCAACTCGAAAATGCATATACGAATGCCAAAAATACTCTCGGTTTACTCTCATTCTACACTTTCTGTTTTGGATCAAACAAAATAGTTGGTTGTTGTTGTTGGTCGTTTGCTTTCATCAGTTGTTAAAATATATATTTCATGTTAGTACTGCAACATGCTTCATTTTTTATGTAGCTTTAAATGAAGCACTAAAAGAGGAAATCCAGCATCTGAAAGCTGTTACAGGGCAGAACCTTGGAAATGGTGGAGCAGTGATGAACTTCTCACCATCTTTTGGATCAAACCATCAGTTTTACTCCCCAAATCAAACTCAAGCCATGAACACAATGTTAACCGCACAACAGTTTCAGCAACTCCAGATTCAGTCCCAAAAACAGCACCATCAGTTTCAGCAGCAACAACTCCACCACCACCACCATCAGCAGCAGCAAGAACAGCATTTGGCACAAAGTGGTGATCTGAAAATGAGAAGCTCTATGAACATTAAAGAACATGGTTCGGATTGAATAGATAAGTTTGGTTGGTTAAATTGTGTGGGGTCACTTGTCAGTCAGATAGCTTTTGTTTATATGCATCTTTCAAGACCTCCATACTAGGTTATCTTACTTGAATGTTAGTTCATGGATGTGTTCAGTATTCTATTTATTTTTTAATTTAATTATTTACTTGGATTTAAGTTAGTATTCTGTAGCATTCATGGTGGACTGAAGTACTGCATGAGTCTTGTATATAAAGCTATATTTCTATTTTCGTCAAATTTGTTATTTGCCTTTGATATAGAGCTTTCAAGAGCTTCATGTAGCACACCATGTTCAATAGTTGTTAACTCCAAACTCTCCAAACTACTCCTGAGCTGACATTGGTTTTTAGAAATTCGTTATCCGTGGTGTAAAACTGAAAATCTAGCACTATTGGTTGTAAAACAACACCATAATTCATCTTCATCATACAATCTCTAATCTATACTGTTCTCTTGTTTCGTTTCGGTTACCAATCATATAAACCTTATGTATATACTATATACAAACTTTGGGTATGTGATGATAAAAGCCTATCTGAAATATTGTATAAATTCCTTATGCCTCGCTTAACACTTTTTTGAACATAGAATAAACTGAATCCAAAGGATATCAAACGACGATGATTATCGCATTTTTATTTTGTTCAGTGATACAGATCTCAAGCAGGACCAGTTCAAATGATGCTACAAGTTCCTCAAATATTCAAACAAATACAGGTAACAAATGACAATACAACCATCTAGACCTGTTATATCAATAAACTTCCACATGCCACTGCTTGTTCTTCTTGAGGTGTGTCAGTTTCTCATCCCAACTCTCCCCTCTTTCAACCGCAACCCTCTTCAACGTCTCTTGAATCCCCGGCATCATCCCTTTAAGCCCACAGAAATAAATATGAGCACCTTCATCTAGCAACTTAAATATCTCATCGCTGTATTCCTCTATCTTATCCTGCACATACATCTTCCCTCCATTCTTGTTCTTTTGCTCTCGGCTAAGAGCTCGGTCATATCTGAAGTTATCAGGGTAGTCTGCAAGATACTTGCTGAACTCTTCATCATACAGAAGACTGTCACTGTTGGCCACCCCCAAAAACAACCAAGCAAGACCGCTGAATTTAAGAGTGGGTACAGATTCCATAAACATCCTGCGAAGGTAGCCTCTGTATGGTGCGACACCTGTTCCTGTTGCAATCATAATGTGGGTAGCCTTTGGGTCCTCTTCTGGCAGAAGCATAATCTTCCCAGACGGGCCTGCCAAAATATTTTATTTATTAAAACAATGAGAAATGAAAGCATTAATTCGGGCACATTTATTGTGACCCACATTGCATTTAACTAGTAAATATCGTCATTGACAATTATCCCTTGGTTAAACATGACATGGCGTACATGACAGAGCGGCATTAGAGTCGGCAAAATGGGCAGGTTAGGTAACATGTGAAAACAGTTTTGGGTCAAAATGAGTAGGGAGTATAAACGAGCCAAGCGACTCGTGAGCTACTAGAGATCAGCTCACCAAAAGCTTGAATTGAGTAGAGCTTAAGCGAGCTATAGTCGGCACGCGAGCCTAAACAAGCCTATTATTTGTATCATTTTTATTTAATATATTAAAATATATATTTATATAATAATTACTATTTTATATATAATTATGATAAAACTAAGTAACTGATATATATTCTGTTACATATTATTAAAACATATAAAAAATAATTATAAATGTACATAATTAATTAATAAATAATAAATGAGCTGAGCTCAAGCTTTAGAAATAGAGCTTGAGCCCAGTCGATCTCAGGCTCGTTTAGTCTCGTTTACACGCCTTAAAATGTGTAATCATGGTACAGATAAAAACAGTTTGGGAACACTTTTTGTCTAAATCTTTTTGAACTTTCTTTACAATGATCAGTGTTCACTGTCTTAATACAATTACAAAAGCTATATTATTTCAATAACTATCTAATATTAATAATAAACCACTTGGGGGGGTCTATACATAAAAATACACTATGGTTGGTTTCCAACCTGTTTCATTTTTGGCTAATGTTTTTATATATTTGACCTGATTTATCAGTTAGAGATCAAAATAATCAAATCGATCAGTTCACACTTAAAACGGGTCAAAATTCCCAACTCGATACAACATAGAACAGTCTGAACATTCATCCATTTTAAGGATCAAAGAGTACCTGTTATCTTAACTTTGTCCCCAGGCTTTGAGTTACACAGGTAGTTACTGCATACACCATTTTTAGATGGATCTTCTTTTCCTGTCTCCGGGTCATAATAAACAGCTCTTCGAACACATAAGCTAGCTGTTTTCCCATCAAATGAGTCACCGTACCTTGTCGAGGCTATTGAATAAAGCCGAACATTGTGTGGAGCCCCGGGTTTCTTTGGGTTCTCGCCCTGTTTTCACAAAAGTCAATATACATACATTATTGTAGCTGGCCAGGAAGGTCACGCTAAAAGATTTAATAAAATGGATACGGGCCAAGGGTGTAAAAGTCATTCGAAGTACTTCAAGTGCATAAAAGCTCTAGGCTTGTAATGAACCAAACGAGAATGAACAGGGAATGTTCGTGTTCATTCGTTTAACTATAGCCAAACAAACAAACATATTTTTCTTGTGTGTGTTCGTTCTTTAAGATAACGAACGCATTCGTGTTCGCTTATGTTCGTTCACTAATAGTATAAATGAAAGGTTGATGAACGTAAACGAACATAAAGGAATGAACATAACTGAATATAAATAAAAGTAACGTGAATTTAATAAAACTAGATTAAAATGTAATGGGTGATATTTTATTTTCATAAATTAGACCAAATTGAAATGGATCTAAAAGAGTCAAAAAGACTTAAATGAATACACAAACGAACTTAAACAAACGTAAATTAATGAACATAAATGAACAAAAGAGACGTATGCTCATGTTAGCCGGTTTAACCAAGTGAACAAAAAATGTTGTTCGTACTCGTTCATTTAGTAAAAAAACAAACATAAACGAACTTTCCTCCAAATGGTTCACTGAACGTTCGGTCCGTTTACAAGCCTAGGATGAACCCTCAATATATAAGAAGCCATAAACCCTAGACAAACCTATAATGGGCTTGTGGGCTAGACAACTAAACCCTAATAAACAATAATCACTAGTAATAATCTATATTTAACAGTTCTAAAACAAGAAGGTAGCATTTAACTTACCGGTGGAATAACACCATAACTCTGTCCTTCCCAATAAGGAACATTGCCACCATGATCAATTACAATATGACAAGTCTCTCCGGGAGCTTTTGGGCCCACAAGCCTTTCAACAGAGACAATGGTTGCAGTATACGGTTCCTTTGGCTTGTATGTGTTTAGTGGAGGCTCTTTTGCATCTTCAAGATGCAAGGGCGAAACAGTAACTTTAGCTGCCTTCACACTTTGTGGCACTGACATAGAAACTACTGCTTGGTATTTTGACTGCGAAGTCTTTGATTTTAGCTCCAATGGTGAAAAGCGGGTCCATTGTTTATCACAAAAACCGATCTTTTGAGTCTGCAACATAAAAAATTATCATGAAATCTAAAAAACACAAATTTGGTAGTTATTATAGTTGTACGGTAGTTACCCATTGGGTATACCTGCTGTCGAGATTTCCATGTATATTTTTTCCTTACCGTTCTAATTTTATATAGATTTATGTTTATAACAGCTAAAACAGATTAAAATGTGATAAATTAGATACACATCAGTATCAAAATAAAAATGCTTCAAATAGTTAAAATATGTAAATTGTATGATGATGCAATTTCCAAACAATAAGTTTATACTTCACAGTATACAACATATATTTTATATTATCAAAACACATATAAGTTAGATTTTCACTTATGAAACATTGCTAGAAAGACGAGTCAAGCGAAAATAAAATCAAAAGTTTTGGGTATATGGTTTGAGTAAACGTGTATATTGAATCATGGTTACGGGTAATCGGGTGGGATATCTCCTAATCCGATACCCGTCCCGTAGCTGCAAAATTTTTGAAAACTAAACCATACCCAAATACCCGTTCCAGATATTTCGAGTGCTTCCTGTCGGGTTAGGTTTTTAATTTGACCTAAAAAAGGAAGAAAGCAGAATCAAGTTGGCAAAGATTAGGTACTAACTGTAGTTGAATCCGTAGTCTTATGTCGAATGATTAGATTTGATAAGTTATGATCCAACTAATTACTAACATAATGAAAACAATTTGGTTTAAAAAAGGATGAAATGCTATGATACCTTGAGAAGTGATGATTTGGGAAGCGATGAATCAGGGGTGGTGACGGAGCCCTGGAAATACCAATCGAACAATCAATCACAGTTTAAAGGTGGAAACTTGAAAAAGCAGGTGAATCTTACTTGATACGTAACGCCCAAATGTGCAGTAGCAGCTGCCATGATCGTAGAGTGAGATTGAATTGAAGTAACCTCTGGTGGGTATTTATTTATACTATATGATGAAATGGAATGATTGACGAGCTTTTCGAGTGTGTCAAAAGGTAGGGTACGGCACAGAGGGCTGGTGGTGAGTGCCTCTTTGATGCTTGATTGTAGTACCCAACTCTAGACTTTCTACTACAAGTGGGCTGGCTTAAAATATTAACCAATGCCTTGCTTTGTATTTCTATCTAATTTCTTTTTTATAACGACGACTTTCTTGTATTTGGGTTATCTAGGTCTGTAAACGAACCGAACGTTCAGTGAATCGTTTGACGGGAAGTTTGTTTATTTAATAAAAGAATGAACATGAACATGTGTTCCGTTCGTTCATTTATGTTCATAAACGCTCATTTATGTTCGTTTATGTCTAGTTTATTTATGTTTGTTTATGTATTAATAGAAAATAATCAAATATTATCTGGATAGGTCATCTGCTTAAAAGATTTATATTTGTTAATTTATGTTTATTTAAGTATTTTCATTTAAGTTTGTTTGTGTTCATTTACATTTGTTCATATATGTTCATTTATGTTCGTTTATCTTTATCCAGTTATGTTCGTTTAGATTTTAAACAAACGAACATAAACGAATACAAATGCCCGTTTTTAAATAAACGAGCATAAACATAAATATTTGTTTCATCAAGTGTCCGTGTTCTTTTAAAGTTAAATGAACGAACACGAGCATGCCCTTGTTCGTGTTCATTCTATTCATTTACAGGCTTTCATTATCACTTTGATAAATACATCGGTCTAGGGATGAGCAATTTCGGAATTGGTACCGATTGGTACCGGTATCGAAATCGGTACCAAAATTTTGAGTTTCGGTATCGGTACCCGGGATTCCCGAACTACTTTACCTTTGGTACCGGTACCAAAAATTTGCGAATTTCGGGACCGGGATTTTCGGTACTGGTACCGGTCTCATCCCCACATCGGTCTCAATCTATGGAGAAGTTTCATTAGGGCCAGCGCCCCCCCCCCCCCCCCCCCCGCTGTTTTTTTGCGAAGCAGTGTAAACGTATCTGTTTTTCTGTAACATCTGTATTTTGAGAATAGTAAATAACAGAAAGTTTTAGTATTAACTGTGTGTCGTTAATTTAATTATGTGTTAGTGTTTGGATTATGATTAAGGTTGGACTTGAGAGTGGGTCATGGGCCATAGGGCCCATGGACCCCATATATAAACCCCAAAACTCCTCCTTTTTCTCCATTCTCATTTCTTTCATAACACACACTCAAGAACACACACACTCTCTCTCTCTAGCACCCACATCCGATTCCGAGCAAAAGGAATTGGTACATTTTGTGTTCGACACCATCAAACAACCAAGAACACATCTAGATCCTCGGGTTAGCTCAGATCAGAATCGGGTCCTAAGGAAGAGTCACGAAGTAATTTGGTTTAAAATGGCAAAAATGAAAAAAAGGAGGTTAATTTCGCATAAAACGACTTCGCGTCGCACTGCCATGCGAAACCATGAATTCGCATTGCACAAGCCATGAATTCGCATCGCACAAGCCATGCGAAGCGAAACTTCCATGCGAAGCGAAAATCTATGCGAAATTTCCATGCTACCAGGGGCGTTGCCCCCGGACCCCCGTTAGTTAAGGGTTCCATTAACATAAATGTATGAAGTAGTAGTGATAGATAATTGACACTCGTAATGTGTTACACAGTTAGCCGTACACAGCTAAGGAAGGGTATCACCATTCACTCGGAAAGAAACCGACTCCAAGTGAGTTCTAGCCCCCTTTATCTGTTATGTTTTCGGGGCTGTGTGCATACTCCTATGTGAAAGATTATACAATTACGTATGATATGTGTATGATTGTGTATTGAATATTATTATTATGGGATGTGTATATGAATGAGTATGTATAAATATTGTATAACTAGAAGATATGTAAAATATGCACGTATAATGAAATGTACGGATGAATGATGAGATAGGTATGGTGGTATAGATATTCGAGACAGAAGGGACCAGACCCTTATAATAAATGTGATGTTAGGGACCGGATCCTCATAATATTTGTAATGTTAGGGATCAGACTGTGACATTTGAGCCAAAACAAGGTACAGCTCAGTGCGTATTTACCGATTAAGCAAATAAACGCTTTTTGCATAACAAACGAACGATTAACCGAACGGGTCGGGTTATGACCCAGATATCTTGGAGGGCCATCTATAAGTGATATACGATCTATACAAGCTAAAATATTAGAAATATGCTCTTAGTTTGATAGCAAACAAGTTAAACGAAAACATGCTCGTTTAACCACCCGCTATAGATTTAAACGCGAAAGATAGTTACAAACCAAGCATTGTATCATCCGTTAAGCCGAAAAAGACTTACCAAACACTTATTTGAAATGTTTTAAGCGATCGGTGAAAATATTTTTGATTTTTACAAACATATAGTATGTTTTTATAATTATACACAAAACTAGCCGAAAAACACTCGTTTTCACGCTGTTTAACGCACCCGATAAGTTTTTCGCGCCAAAAACCGAACCCGACCTAAATTTGGACCGGGCTTTTCGTATTTGGGCTTGAGAAATCAGAAACTTGGGCCAAAATAGGCCCAAGGTGGGCCCATATAAATCCCGATCGCAACAGCAGCCCCCCCTTTTAGTGCTTTCACATATAAACTAGATACAAGATATTTTAACATCATTTTCTTGAAAATTCTGGACACAACTTCTTCTCCAGCCAAAAATAGCAAGAAAACCTAAGGTAAGGAGCTTAAATAAGTAGCTTTTATGCTTGTTTAAACTTGTTTAATACCATAAAAACATGTCTTGGTTACTAAAAATCATTCCTAACCGTGTAAAAATCCTAAAAATGGTCCATAAACATGTTTTGATCATACACATGGTAAGGAACCTGTTTTGATAATTTTTTTGGCTATAAACACGGATTAAAGGGTTGAAACGACGTTTTTACGGTTCAAAAGTTCGTTTTTGTGCACTAGCCAAAACCCTAAGTTAAGGGCTGTTATGTTGATGAAATATTGCTTGGTTTGTGATATAGGACTTGTACCTAGCTTGATTAGAAGCACAAGAACCTGAAAACTTGATTAAAAAGTCAGAAACGAGCCAAACCCGCCAAGGTAATGCCGAAACACTCGCTTACGGGCTACTTAGGTTAAGGTTGTGATATGCATATTTTTAGGACTTAAAATTTTGCAGGGACATCAGGTACCATGTCATTGAGTCCCTGTTCAAAGTTGGTAATTTTTCGACCATCCGAGAATATTTGGCGAATTTATTACCGAATTGAGACGTTTATTTGGGAAAAATAGCTACAATACTTCAAAAATTATGAAATTTTTCTGGGAACTCAGATTTGATTTATTTTGATCACATATGAATTTTGGGATCATTTTGAGAAGTTTAAAGGTGTTTTGTTTATTTGCGTTCGTGTGAATTTTTACAGCTGAATTTGGGCCGAAAAGAATATTGCACGAGCTTTTTACATTCTAAAATTGATGCAGGTTGTTTTGGGATATGATTTGAGTATTCAGGAATTTTTGTGGAACTTTTGGAAATTTTTTGGGGTAAACGGACGTTTTTCAGGCGAAATATAGCTGATAAAATGAATTTTTATAAATTAATAAATCAGTAAATAAATTCCAAAAATATTTTTATAAAAATCTACATATTTTAATTGATAAGTTTTTAAATTTTCATAATTTAATGATTAACGGTTAATTAATTATGCTAATTTGAATATTAAACAAATTCAGTTTTTATAACAACCGGCAAGTTTGCGACTAGTGAACCTGCGGGAAAATCAAAACACCAAGAGTGATCAAAAATTATATGTTTGGACTAATTAAGTGAAAATGAACTTTTCTATGAGAAACCTGGACAATCCGGGTGGATTGTGCGTGTTTCTTCTCAAATCAAACTGAATAAACGGAAACGGGCCACGTGGCTAATCCGGGACCCTAATAGGTGATCCTTCTTTATAACCTAATCATTTTATTAACCAATACATTTACCCAAGCTAATTTTCTCATAACTGTTTTCTGAACGCGTAAACGAACAACTTGGCCCAGCTGGGAAAACGGGAATCTGAGCCAAGTTTAGTTTTTATGTATTAGACATTGAACAACATCACAACCTAAGCCTATTGCCACTTTCTGGGCGTTCCAGCTACACCCAGATTAGTTATATAGCCCAGTTTAGTATTGAGATTATAATAAGATAAAAATATTAATATTATTATAATATTGATTATATGAACTACTGATAGCAGACCGATCAAACCACGAGCTGATACAGTACTGAATACCTACTAAACAGTGAGTTTCATGACCCCACTTTTAAACTGTTTTACGAACTTTTGGGTGAAAAGCATGTTTGCTTATATCTATATACTTATCTGAAACATGTGATGATGTGAATTATCTAAGTGCTAACACATGAAAGTCCCCACGATCACAGTAATTAACTTCGAGCCGGTGGCTTGTGAATAGTACTATTGGTTTGACAAACCCAAACGGAGCCGACACGGTTTTCCGAGACACAAAACCGTTTGCACATGACCATAATTATACAAACACGCTATGTAGTGTTAGACATAGCTACTCGGGGCATGTTGTGGGCGGAAAGGGGGCCACAGTGGTTGATTGAGCGTGGGAAATGGAGGCACGCAGCACGAACAGTCAAGGCTTCACTGTAGCTTAGCATAATTACATCACATACATCATTTACATACATACATACTTATCTCATGATTACAATTGCTGACTTGTGAATACTCATTATTGTTTTCTTGAAACTCGTGAAACTTACCAACTCTAGTAGTTGACCCATTTTAAACTGCTTTTCAGGTGTACCTAAATCGGAATGATTGGGTGATCTGTCACTTGCCTGAAGTGTGTGGTTGATGCTATGTGAATAGAAGCAAAGGCGTTAGTAGTAAGAACGTTTAGTTAACGAACTAGTTTTGTTTGTACCACCTACACTGTAAAACACTGATAGAACGAAGAATGTAAAATAATGTAAATTAGTTTGTAATGTTTCTTTATAAACAATGTGTTGATATCAGATGTGTCTGTTACATTCCCGTTTTACGCTTCCGCATTGTGCTAGGTGGGGTGTGACACAGACCCTCATAATATCTGTTATGTTAGGGACCAGACCCTTACAATATCTGTGATGTTTAAGATAGAATAGCGTATGGTATGCCATAGGGTTTTATGAAAGTATGTACGTACGTATGCATGTATATAAAGTATGTATGAAAGAAGTAATAGTAAGTCAGGTATGAATACGTACCTTCGGACACGTATGAGTAAGGATATGAATGTAATGTAGGGATGAGCGTTTTCGGTACGGGTACAGGTACCGAATTAGGTACCGATTCGATACCGTTGGTACCGAATCGGTACCAAGTTTTGAGTTTTCGGTATCAGTACAGTACCGGTACTGGTATGGTTCGGTATGGTACCGATATTTCCCGAATTTTTCACGAAATACCGGTACCGAACCGATACTGGTACCGAACCGAACATTTTGGTACTGGTACCGGTACCAACTATTTCTGAATTTCGGGATCGGGATTTTCAGAATCGGTACCGGTCGGTACCGGTATCATCCCAATCTCATCCCTAATGTAATGTGTGTTAATTGATTATCTAGAACTTACTCAGCGTAGCTAACTTTTAGTATGCACGCAGGCAAATAGGTTGAAGCAGTTGGCTTGAGGAGAGGCACATGGCATGAGTTAAAGAGACTGGCATCTACGAAGAAGTGTTATGACTGTCTTATATTAATGTTTATGAAAAGACAATTTGTATGTTTGAGACAAGACGAATGTTTTGTAATGTGATGTTATTCCGCGAAAATTTTAATTAACTCTGATATTTATAACTGTGTTTATGAGTAAATCCAACACCAAAGTAAGGCTACCGGGAACGGGGGCTTACATTTTCGCTCGAAAATTTTATACGTAGTGTAAATTTATCCGTTTTCGGCAAAAAATTTGAGCCCCCCTCATTTATGATTTTTTTAATACATTTTGAGCCCCCCCCCCCCCCCCCCCCCCCCGCGCTCGCATCAAAGCTTCGTCACCGGTCTCAATCTCTAGGCTCTACCGATTTCATTTGTGTTCGTGAACCGTTCGTGAACACATTAATTTCTTTAATGAACGAAAACGAATATAAAATCTCGTTCGGTAAGTGTTCGTGAACCGTTCATGAACACATTATTTTCTTAACAAACGAACATAAACACGGCCTTGTTCGTGTTCGTTCGGTTCGTTTACAGCCCTAAGGTTATCGTTTGAATTTTTTTTCCTAATCGTTTATTTATTTTTATTATTTGTTAATCATATTTAAATAATACAAAAAATCAGTAAATTACACGAACGATAGTTAATTTTGAATTTCGTTCCTAATGTTTAAAATTACATGTTTAGCTCTT
The DNA here is from genome assembly GCF_021521415.1 of Bidens hawaiensis. Taxonomy (NCBI): domain Eukaryota; kingdom Viridiplantae; phylum Streptophyta; class Magnoliopsida; order Asterales; family Asteraceae; genus Bidens; species Bidens hawaiensis. The sequence continues at coordinate 260,460 of NW_027494361.1, read as the reverse complement.
ATATCTTTTCCCTTTCATAAACGGTTTATGGATCAGATAATCAGATTATTATGTCAATTTCAAAAATTACAACTACCACTGCCACTACCTACCACTGCTGCCAACTATCATGGTCGCCGCATCCATCATGACCACCACCACCACCACTACAACCATCGCCGAACATTAACCAAACATAACCTACAATTATCAAGATATGGTTACGTCAAAATAAATATATGTTTATATGTATGAGGATTGGGTCTACATGCTAATATTATAACGGAAAACCTTGAGTATGTATATATTAACCTTTATTCAGTTCCCGTTTAATCTCACCCATTATATTTCTTTGTTAATTTATGTAACATCTCTAAATTTTTGGGCCAAATCTAACAATTTCAAAAGTCAAAGGACTAAAATGAAAATTTTGGAGTTTTGGTACCGTCGCGCTACGCGACGGATCATAGACAAACTCGTCACGATACACGAAGGGAGTATTTCAAAACCCAAGAATGGGTGGTGTCGCGCTACGCGATGCAGTCACCACGCCAGGGTGACACGTGTCCACCCACATGTCAACATGTGGCAACAAAGGACATGCCATGTGTCACACGTGGCAGGTCTACGTGAGGAATCATCAAACCTAGTGGGCGGCGTCACCCGCTACGCAACGGCCAACCCAAGTCTCCGTAACGATACACGACAGAATATAATACTCAGAGGAGGTTAAAAATTTCCGTCACACTACGCAACGGCCTAGTTCAAGCTCCATCATGATACGGACTGAATACAAAATTTTGCCTATAAAAGGAGGCCAAGGGGTGAATTCCCATTCGTGCCACACACCTCCATTACACACACATAGCCTCATAAGTCGTGCCACGATCCTAACGTTCCGACGTGTTCGTTATCTTGAATCACGTGTAAGTAGTTGAGGTTTTGACGATTCAAATATCGACAATAAGTAGGAGTGTTGTCCGACTTAAGCCTAGGAATTTCATCAAAAAAATTATTCATATAAGGTAGGGGTTCTGCCCGATTATTTTATTATATTTGGCTTAGATCTTAGTTAGGGGTGTAGCCCATACTTTGATTAGATATAAGTTAAATATATAGTTTTCACAAATTGAGGATATAATTAAAATAATGTTTTTTTATAGATTTAACATAAAATTTTATATGTGAAAGGTATAGTCAAACTAAGTAGCACGGGAACAGGTACGGGACTAGGATGCGGGGACGTTACAAGTACAGGAAACGGCAAAAATAAAAAATCCACGATATAGTACGGCAAAAAAAATTCATATATATATATACACTGTTAATTTTATACGTTTTATGTATAAAATTATAAGTTGAAGGACCAAATATAAACTAGTCTACATATAAAGAAGGTTAAATGTTAAAACGCGTAACCTAAGCCAACACTTTTGAATATTTTTATGTAAAGGTTAATAGATTTTAGGGACTAAAGCAAAAAAAATAAAAGATCAAGGGTTAAATGTTAAACCTATAATTATTTAACCCTAATAAACTAACACCACCCACAGCCTCCTTTCTTCTTCCTTCTTCTGTAGCCTCCTTCTTCAATGGTTTTCAGGCAAAACCATATCACTGGCCCTGGAACTTCAATTTTATCCTTTGTCCTTTCAAAGGAACACCTGAAACTCTGATTAAGCAGTACCCAAGCCTGGAGATGTTTTTCGGCCCGTCCTTGATTTTCAGAATCGGCCGAGAAATTTTTTGGTGGCGTTTCGCCGGCGTATTCGTCCCCAGGCCGTCCTCGAGACGGGGACTCAACCATGCTAGGCGTTTTAGTGCAACATAGTAGTCAAATGACGTTTCTTTATGAAGAACAAACGTATCACATAAATGGTAAATAAAAAAAGAGGACTAAAGGCCCATATGTTTTAAATAAACAAAATGATTTATCAAAGTAATGGCCATGCAAAACAGACTAAAAGTCTGAAGCTAGATCTTTTGATCTAGATATTTATACAAGGTTATTCTCGTACTATAGGTTCGAGGTAACTTCAGAACATAATCAGTAAAAGCGCTGATCAAAACAAAGGTGAATACGCTCATATCCGTAAAACTCTTTAATCGAATCATTTGCCCAGAAACCAAAGTTTACATGGGATAATATATCCCTAATTCTTTAGTATCTACTGGCATTCAGGCTAGTTATATGTAACGCCCGTTAATTTCAGATAAGTGATTTAAAGCATGTAAAGTATGTACATATCTCGGGATTTATCCGACTTTCCTCGGAGGCTTTAGGTCATCCCGGTACGTTAAAATTATGTAACTTTCCACCCAAGTTGCTACACACTTTATACTTGAGAGGCTATAATGAAACTTCTAATTTTATATCATAAAAGAATGAAAAACCCTAACTCATAACCCTAGGTGCAGCCGATCGCAGCTAAGAACACCCCCCCTGCTCGTTTTTCTTCTGCCCCACCATGTTTCCGCCGTAAAAACTTCAATTCAAGGTCGGTTTTATGATTCCCCATGTCTTTTACACCTTAATTGATCATATTAACGCGTTTATTGGTCGTTAAGATTGAGCTTTGATGATAACAGCTTGCTGACAGATTAGTATACGTTTATTGTAGGGTCTGTAACGCGATGTTAATCCACTGTTGTTGATCGATTCTTGATTCCATGATGTTCTTCTTTGAGTCTAGTTTCCAGAAAGGTATAATACGTAATTTTTGGACGAGATTTGAATGGTTTTTATGAATTTATAAAATAGAGTGTCAAAGCTGATGCGAGATGACGGATTCTGGTCTGTCTTCCCGATGTCATAACCTTTTTTCGACAGGTCCAAATTGGTTGGTTCCACTTCTGAAAGTTAGTATTTTGAGTTAGGAACCAAACCCAATTGGAATCGTTTAATTTGGTTCGGTAATGAATTTTATAAAAATAAAACCATTTTGTTGCGCGCTGAAATAGCTGCACATACCTTTTTATGTTGGAGGAATTTTTATGATTTTTTTTTCCAATATAAAAATATAATAAAAATATTTTTATAAACCTAATACATTTATTAAAGTCTGGTAAAAATTTAATAATTTATTTCAAAGTTTATCCTATGTAATTAAATGCATCTTCGCATGCTAAAATCTACACGTTTTACTCATTATTGATCGATAAGTTCGTTTTAGGCTTAACCGGTGGATGTTCAATTGTGTTCTTGTTGGGGCTGTTTGAAGTGAGTTTTTGCACCACAATCTTCCTAGGTATGTCCCGTATATCATACTCAAAGATCATGTTCTTAGGTGTTCGTTAAGTTGGTCAACTAGTTGTAGTTTGATTGTTATGTTCGGTTGTCTAGAATTGTTGAGTTTGATGCGTTAATCGGTTGGATGACCAACCGAATCAGTTTGCATGGCCCTAGGGGAGTCTAAGGGCTGTGGGAAAAATATTTTTTTGATGCTCGGGGTTGTTGTGGTGAGTGCTTCGTCAATCGAGTCGGCGATGCGCGAATTTTTGTTTAAACGTTAAAGTAAGAGTTGTAAAAAGGAACCGTCAACCCTATCAACTCGGGTGACATAATCTTGATGAATGAAAAGATTTAAAATGGAATTTGGTCCATTCGGGGCTAAGTCGTTTAACAAATGGTTTTAAGGTTTATTACCCGCGCATTCGACCCGATTTGATTATCCTTGGGCCTTGGGCCAAGTTGTTGGGCCTTGGGCCAAGCATTGGGTCTTGGGCCAAGTTGTTGGGCCTTGGGCTAGAGTATTGGGCCTTGGGCCAAAGTTGTTGGGCCTTGGGCCAAGTATTGGGCCTTGGGCCAAGTTGTTGGGCCTTGGGCCAAGTATTGGGCCTTGGGCCAAGTTGTTGGGCCTTGGGCCAAAGTATTGGGCCTTGGGCCAAGTTGTTGGGCCTTGGGCCAAGCATTGGGTTTTGGGCCAAGTTGTTGGGCCTTGGGCTAAAGTATTGGGCCTTGGGCCAAAGTTGTTGGGTCTTGGGCCAAGTATTGGGCCTTGGGCCAAGTTGTTGGGCTTTGGGCCTAAGTGTTGGGCCTTGGGCCAAGTGTTGGGCCTTGGGCCAAAGTGTTGGGCTGGTACGACCCATTAGGCTAGAGTGTTCCTACAGTCTAGTTTAGTAACGCGTTATGTATAATTTACAGGCCCTTGCTTGTGATTTTGCTCTTAGGAACTTCCTAGCTCGTTGCAAGTATTCGATCGATCTCAAGTGAGTTCATGATGCCCTTTTTACTCATTTTACTTTTGGGCTAGCATGCGCACCTAAATTTTTTCTTAATTGATGAAATGTTTTTAAAATGATTTTATATAGGCTTGCTAGTATATGGTAAGCCTTGGGATGTTAAATATATATATATGTGTATATACATTATTTCTTGGCCTCTATTTGGCAATGTTGTAGTCGTTTCGACTACTGATATTGTGTATGCCTACTTCGTGTTTGCATGCACTGATGTTACGTGTTTGGGTTGTACGTTTGCTCGACCCTGATGTTATACGTGGATGTTATATATATATATACTGTTATGTATATAGGGATGTTATTGAATGGATGTTTACATATACATTTTGTATATGTATGTATGAGGATGTTTAAGTTCGGTAATGGTGATTGGATGGATGTACCCTTTTACTTTTAGAAAACCTTTGGTATGACTATCATGATTTTACTACAGATATCTTTTACTTAAAACTTGAACTCACTCAGCTCAAGCTGACTTTGTGTGCATGTTAGTGTAAGTTTCAGGTTTGGAAGAGGATGCCTTATCGCTTGGACGTGCACGGAGCTACTTGGATGGTGAAGGGCATACTGGAAGGAAGAATTGTTTATGAATATTTTATTTCAAGGAAACTTATAACAGTTATACTTATTTTGGTTCTTGGGCAAAATTCTCGGGTTTCGGGAACTTATTTCATTTTTCATGTTTTCCGCAAAATTTACACTCTGAAATGCTTGTTTTAATGGAAGAAATGGTTTGTAAGTTTATTAAATTTTACAAGTGTTTGAATGATTACCAACTGTGGGGTTCCCGGGGTTCGGGGCCTTACATTATATTTGTGTTTGGATCCTTACATATCTGGGCAGTGTCACACTCCAACCTGCGACGGAAATGCCAGGACGCGAACTGTTGGTTCATAGCTCACAAGACACTAACATACAATATTAGTGGCAATATCTAATTATTTTATTAAATTCAAAATCAAGTACACAGTATTCAAAAGAAATTACAAATAACCTAATAAATCAAATATTTTTGTTATGTAACATCCTAAAATTTATAATGTTAAATAAAGAAAGTTACGTTTAGTGACTTCGCGTTATTAATTAATTAATGTCGAGTAAAGAACGGATCATGGACTTAGATTAATTAAGATGGGTTAAATGAGAATGGGCCTTAGGTCCATGGGCTTTAAGGGATATAAATATCCCCTAAACCAACCTAAAACCCTAAACCCTCATTTCATTTCCATCATAATCTCTACACACTCCAAACACACACACACACCATAAACGAGCAAGACCCGAGAGAGAGTAAATGTTAGTTGGTATTAGATCTTATTACACGAGATCTAGAATGCATAAACAAGCTAACCAAGATCGAACGAGCGCTAAAGGTATGTTCTTGACCTTTAAAGTTTACGTTTTATTGAACGTTTAGCCTTTTGAATGTCCTTAAGCTTAAAGATCCAAGCTTTATAGTATATACGGGATATATATACGACCGAAAATGGTTAGGGAACGTTAATGGGTGATGTCGAACCATAACAAGGGTATTAAAATCGCCAAAATGCTTGATAAAAACCAAACCCGTAGCTGAACTGGGCAACTTCGCCTGCGAACTGGGCAACTTCGCCTGCAAAAGCTTAACTTCGCCTTCAAAGCTTAACTTCGCCTTCAAAGCTTAACTTCGCCTACGGCCAAGTTCGCCTAACTGGTAACTTCGCCTAAGGCCAAGTTCGCCTAATTGATAACTTCGCCTAAGGCCAAGTTCGCCTAATTGATAACTTCGCCTAAGGCCAAGTTCGCCTAATTGGTAACTTCGCCTATGGCTAAGTTCGCCTAACTGATAACTTCGCCTAAGGCCAAGTTCGCCTAACTGATAACTTCGCCTAAAGCTAAGTTCGCTTAAGGTTTAACTTCGCCTAAAGTTAAGTTCGCTTAGAAAATAAATTAAAAACCTAATGAAAAATGTGCTCGACCCCAGCCAGGGGCTCTGCCCCTTGGACCCTGCAAGGGGCTGCCGCCCCTAGACCCCGCTGCCAGGGGCGCTGCCCCCGGACCCCTGTTCGTTGTGGGCCATATAAAGATAGAAATACAACATGAGTAGTAGTAGTTAATTGATACGTGTAAATATTATACAGTTAGCCGTGCACAGCTCAAGAAGGGAATAACTATTAACGGAGAGCGTAACAGGATTCAGGTGAGTTTCTAGCCCCATTTATGTGTTATGTTTTCGGGGCTGTGTGCATACTCGATATGTTTGTTAATACGCTTATCCTAAGAGATAAGTGTATGCCTTATGTGAATAATGTGATATGTAGGAATGATGGCTTGACGGTACGTGAACGATCTTCGGATATTGCACGTACTGTCAGGTTGTAACGCTAAGTATAAGGTAAGTATGATATGTATGCTTATGTGTATGAATGTGATAAAGTTAATAAAAAAAAGGAAAGGATGGTTGTATGGTTACGAAGAGGGTACCGGGCCCTAATAATACTCGAGGTATGATGTATGGTTGTATGGTAACGAAGAGGGAATCGAACCCTACTAATATTCGAGAACTAGGGAACCGAACCCTACTAATATTCGAGGTAAGAGGGTACCGAGCCCTAATAATACTCGAGGTATGATGTATGGTTGTATGGTAACGAAGAGGGAATCGAACCCTACTAATATTCGAGAACTAGGGAACCGAACCCTACTAATATTCGAGGTAAGAGGGTACCGAGCCCTAATAATACTCGAGGTATGATGTATGGTTGTATGGTAACGAAGAGGGAATCGAACCCTACTAATATTCGAGAACTAGGGAACCGAACCCTACTAATATTCGAGGAAAGAGGGTACCGAGCCCTAATAATACTCGAGGAAAGAGGGTACCGAGCCCTAATAATACTCGAGGAAGGAGGGTACCGAGCCCTAATAATACTCGAGGAATGTAGGGCGTAATGCTCTTTATAACGTAAGATATGAAAATAGGTTAATACAAAAGAAAGTATGAAAGTATTAAAGTATGAATGAAAGAATATAAGTTTATGTGTATTGTATAGTGTATGATTAACTAGAACTCACTCAGCGTAGCTGACTTTTAGTATGCACGCAGGTGAGTAGGATGAGGCAGCTCGCCTGAGAAGACACGTGGCACTGAATAAGAGGCTGGCATCGGAAGACTCAAGACGTTTAAGTTTAATGTTTCGTTTATTTTGAAAGACAAAATGATGTTTTAAGACAAGATGTGTTTTGTTATGAAATGTTTTATAAAAGCTTTTATATTCCGCGAATGTTTTAATTAACTCTGATATTTAGAACTGCGTTTATGAGTAAATCCAACACGAAAGTAGGGCTACCGGTAACGGGGCCTTACATATTATAATAACCTAAAAGCCAAATAAACTAAGTTCTTCAATACCTTCAACCATTCAAGATAAACATCCTGCAATATGTGTAAAAATAGGTTTGTCAACAACACATGTTGAGTAAGTAATCACCAGGTTTTAATAATAATATATTATATAAGAAATATGAAAATTAATATCATGAGTGTCAACAATTAAACATTAAACAAATAATTAATGTCAGCTGACCATTGCCTTGCGAATTGGGTTTTGGCTACTAAGACGAAAAAATATAAATAATGGTGTCAGTTGACCATTGCCTTGCCAATCGGGCTTTGGCTACTAGGATTGTGTATAGGATGGTGTATGATCATACTTTAATGTGATTATGATGGACCTCTCCGAATGTGATAGATAAACAAATGAGCAGGTAAGCAACTAGCATATAAACATTCAATTGATCAACAATACAATATTTAAGATTTGCAAGTGATGTATTTTGATACATAAAATATTATAAGGTACACACAAGTCCCCAAAAGGTATAAAAGTTGTAAAATAGGGGAGTGATTACTCACCTTAAAGGTTAGGCAGGATAATAATAAAATAATAGTAAACAAGGAAATTAACATGCTGACTGATCAGACATAAAATAACCTACAACTTTGAGATAATAAACTAAAATTAAAAAACGAGAACATAGCCTTGGAATCAGATCAAACGGATGTGTAAACTCAAGTTGTGAGGTTTTTAATATTTAAGCGAGCTGGTATTGTTCAGAATCCGAACTCCGAGTCGGGACGAGTTCTAACTAGTATACTCAAAATTTCAAAACAAACATAAAAGTCTTCTGGCCCAAAAGCTAGTTTTGACCAGAAGATAGAGCAATTGAAAAACCATTAAAATTGACTTTTATGCACTTAACCGGGCCGGAAAGCAACTAACTACAAAACCCCATCAACCAGTAAAATTGATTGAGGGCTTTTGTTAGTTAGATAAAAACCAACGTTTTTCATGAAGAAAACTTATCCGGAAAGATTACGGAACAACGAAAAAACACGAGTCAAAGAGTCTTGAAGCTTGAAAGTCAAACCCTATAATGAAGATTCTTGGATAAAACACTATGAACACCAAAGGATTGATGGCTTTGGAAGAAGGGGCTGATGTTGCAGATGTATTTAGGGTTTTGGAGGATAGGGTTTAAGGAAAATAGTTTAAATTCGTTTATGAATAGTATAATAAGTAAACGGGCTCGTTTATGAATTCGCACAATAAATGACAAAATCGAGCCTTTTAACACTCAAATTCGTTTATAAAATCAGAGGTATAATTTTGGGCATGCTATAATATCATATGACTTATCTTGGGGCCTAAGTTTCGTGTTTTGGGTCGATTTAGGAAGGACTTTGCATTAAACGAAATTGCTGATCTGCTAGTCGATTGCGTATCTCGATGGAGGGTTGGCAACCCCATCTCGTAGCACGATGGGTGTTTTCCGCTAGAACTTTTCATTTTGTCAGCTTTGTTTCCTGTATTTTCCGAAAATGGGTTTTCAAGCGATTTTAATGGTGAAAATAGGTCCAAAATATCTATGTAACATTTTTAAATATTTTTAATAAAATTTATAACCCAAAAATTTAAATGGTTCAGGTTTTTGGATTTTTAAAATTCACGAATGTTACAGGCAGAGGGTAGGCATACCCCACCACACGTGGTACCAGGTTCTCGTCTCATTGAGCTAGTCTATAGGGCTGTGAGGGCCGCTGATTGTTTCGAGTATGAACTAAAGGCTTTCATAAATGTTTTAAAGTCAACATGTTCACCAGTATGTGTTGCTGACGTATTTTATAAAATTTTTTTACTGGTAATTAGCAATATGTGATTTGAGATGATGGATAGTCATTAAACGATCTCATGGCTCATGTGAAGTTTTTGTTAACGAAATAATGTACATTATGGTTTTATATGTTAAATACTTTTGTACTCTTATCGGGTGTTTAATTCCCGACTTTTGAATATAATAATATTTAAATCAAAGACTTCCTATTTCTTCTTCTCAACCCCTAAAAAACCGCTATAAGCTTCCCAGATCATGGTCACGCAGTAGATCACCATAAACTCAATCCTTTGGCTAACACTTCATCTCATATGATGTCGCTCTTCTTCCCCAAATCCGAACATCTCGAATTCGGTTTAGAAGTAAAATTACGCTTGTGGGATTATATTTTGGGACAATATTGACCAGGTTGTTAATTGGATTGGAAACAGCGTCGCCTTGGCGTTTTGCCCATGAATTTGATGGAGGCGACGATGAAGAGGCCAAAAGATCGTCCATTCACGCTTACTAAACCTGCCATTTTCGTTGACCAGTCTCACCATGAATCGATAAGCCCCTGTGGCTGTGTAATTCTTATGTAACAATGTTTCTGTAACAAATTTTATGTCCGTTTTTTAAATTTTTAGTGTGAAAATTGGGGTTCTGATTATATGGAACTGTGCACTGGTTTCCAAATATCTTTGTCAATTAACACTTGCGACTTGTGCCTATTGCAGTAAATATCTAAAGTCTATTGGGAATCAACTTGGGTTGTGATTGCTGGTTGTTATCTGAATATGTTTGGTTAAGTGGGGATATAAGGTTCTGTTTTTTCATAGGGTTTAGTTTGAGAAAACAATAACTGCAACATCTTCTGCAAATAGGGCTGTGTGTCTGTGTTCATATTGATATCCCAATAGCAAGTGGGGTGACTAAATTCATTTAGCTCATGAATTAAATTCATTTGTTCATTCTAAATTATAATTTAGATGTTGGAAATGTTTATCAAGATTACAATCAACTGGGAACATTTTAATGTAAACAATTGGATACCGTTGTGAAAATTGGCATATTTTCTTTGTTTTAATGTGAGGGTATTTTTGTCTTTTTATGGGTTGTATTCCATTCCTGTAGACTAACCAAACAAAATAATGGAATGGTAATGGTCCATTTTATTCCATAGTCTATTCCATTCTCCCATCCATTTCATTCATTCACTCATTCCATTATCTCAAACCAAACAAACCCTTAGTTCAAACTTGCCTTCATTGATTAATGGAAAATAACCGAAATCGAACAATAACTAGGCCTCATATGCAATAAACCGAGCCGCACCGCATTTGCACACCCTTATCTACCACCACTACTACTGTCATTTACTACGACCACCGGTACCACCATGACCATTACTGCCATCCCTACCACTACTTTAAACAAAATGTTTGTACACCATATTTAAAATGAAAGACTTGGGACGACTTTGGCATTTTCTCAGTTCGGAGCTTGATTATGGTAAAGATAACATAGTACTACATAGGGGTGTTAATTGGGTCGGGTTGGTCCGGTTTTTTTAAATAAAAATCTAGCCCACAGCCCGACCTTATTAAGGTTCGGGTAGTCGGGTTGGGTTAATCGGGTTAACCAGGTTACTTTACATTTTCAGGTTAATTTTTTTGTTTATAACTTGTGGGCTAAGCCTGTAATATTTCTCATTCCACTCAATTTTCAATTTCTTTCATTATCTTATAATTACATATAGGCATGTAAACGAACCGAACGAACATGAACAAGAGCACATCTTTGTTGGTTCGTTTAACTTTAAACAAACACGAACACTTAATCAAACAAATATTTGTGTTCATATTCGTTCGTTTAAAAAATGAACATGTTCGTGTTTGTTTATGTTCGTTCATTAAAATCTAAACGAATAGTTTACGAACATAATTAAATAAAGATAAGCAAGCATAAAGGAACAAATATGTGCATACATAAATGAGCACACTTAAATAAACAAACAAACAAATATAAAACAATTAGGGTGATATAATTTCTAAATGCAAATAATCTATAATATATATAAACGAAACCCCTAAAATCCTACGTGTGTAACGTCCTCGTTTCGGTAATAAATAAACAAATAAAATGTCACGAATTTTATTTAGTTATCGAATCGTGTGGCGTCGTTTGAATTAGTTAAATAACAAGATAGGATAAAATTATTATGGTTGGTGGACTTAAACATGTTTATAGGCCTAAAAGCCTTTGGGCTTAACCTATTTAAACCCCTAAACCCTAATTCCATCCTTATCCTCATCATTTCATCATCATCACCTTATATAACGTATAATATATGTTAATCCCGTGTATATTTATTTAATAGTTTATTAGTTTATGTTTGGTTTCTCGTAAGATTTGTATACTACTAACATGGTTTTATGCTTTAGGTTTCGGGTTTTTAATTCCTGTGAAAAGAGGGCGAAAAAGGAGCAAAAACAAGCCGAACCGGAGAACCGACGCGTTAGGAAACGAACCGGACCGAACCAGGAGTGAACCAGACTAACCAGATTGGACCAGCCCCCCTAGGCCGACGCGCCACGCGACGGGGGAGAGAGAGCCCGCCGCGCAGCGCGGCGGGTGTGATGACGGTGCCAGTTTCTAGAATCTTCGTTGTTTAACGTTCTTAACCTATTTTTGGATCCCCTTTGCCTATAAAAAGACCCCTAAACTCACCATTAATCATACCTTGAAGTCCAGACGAATTTGGTGAGTTCTGAGGCAACTGAGAGCAGTTTCCGGCAGCTTTGGAGTCGAAGAATCAGCTGGTGTTGCGTGTATTAGTTGAAGGCGAAGAACACTGGTTCTATCTGTTATTTTTTTCGTTTTCATTATTTTATCGCCATGAATTCTTATATGTTTGTTTTGTTTAAACCTAAGATGCTAGGTTAAATTGCATGAACTGCCTAGGTTATGATGAACTTGTTTTGATGTTTTGATTTGACTTTGGGATTGTTTATCGTTATGGTTTTTATGGTTTAGTAAAAGATTTATCTATATTTGATTGATGCGTATGAATGCTTAGGATTGTTTAATGAGTTTTGCTCCATAGTTTTCCTTGATTATTGTTTGTCATATGATAGGATTGCTATTAGGTCAATTACTTTGTGTTTTTGATTATTTTATGATTGATGTCATGATAAGATCATAGGAATAATATTGTCAAATAAACCTAAGTGTGCTGCTAACCTAAAATCTGTAAAGTGCTAGGTTATTGATAAAGTCTTTACTATTTAATCTTGCTAGATTTAGTTCTTCGTAAGGAGTCCGTCTAGGGTTGATTATTTATTATTGTTTATCAAATCAATTAAGTATAGTAAATTGCCTTTGATTTCCGCGCTGTAAGGTAGGATTTCGTATAAAGGAACTAAATTATAAACAATTGGGTGATCGTAAGCGAACTTGATTTTTAATACTTGTGTGCGTTAAAACTTGTTATAAATCCATAGGTTTCTCTTGAGAAGGGTCAGGGGTCCTGTTCGGGTTTTCTTATAAGTGTCTATTTTACGATCCCAGTCCATAACTAAATATTTTCCCGAGTCAATTCATTACTGAAATTTAGGGGATTCCGGCCTAGGTAGTTTTCTCGTCATCATCTTATTTTCATAAACAAACTTTGCTTTTGTTTAAATTACTTGTTTTCTTTTTAATTATCGTATTAAATTAGTATTTTAAATCCCCCAAACAAATATAATTAATAAGTCGTGTCTTGTAGTCGAGTCTAATTAGCTGATAAACGTAATTTAAAAAGTCTCGTGGGTTCGATATCCGGACTTACTTAGCTTTACTAGAGTCGATCGGTTCACTTGCCGGTTAGTAGTTTAGTCGAGTTTTAGAGAGTCTAGAGTATTACTTAGTGTTTATTTTTAGTTAATTTAGTTAATAAATATTATCACCCAATCATTTTCACACACCCATACACACACAAACCTCCTGTACACCAACATTCCAAATCCAAGCTCAAATATCAAGGTCTAACTAATCAAGTCTATAAGAGTTAGCCGCACACAGCTCAGGAAGGGAATTACTATTAACGGTGAACATAACAGGATCCAGGTGAGTTCTAGCCCCTTTTATGTGTTATGTTTTCGGGGCTATGTGCATACTACAATGTGTTTAGATTCATACACTTAACTTAAATGGTAAGTGTATATTAGATATATGTTTGCGTATGAATGTGAATGATATGGATTGTTTAACTAGAATGCACGTTGTCACACCCCGACTTAAGGCTTAGGCGTGACACCCGTAGTTGGTACCTGTTTTGAAAATATATCAGAGTTCCAGGTTATTAGCGGAAGTCTTTGATTGTAATAAAATACTAATTTATTTTGAAAATCTCTTGGATATCCAAGTATTTTTTGTTTACAAACCTTTGTTTATTATTGTTTACAATATTTTAGTTATATAAAACTGAGCTATCTCCATCTGCGAGCATCTAACTCCACGAATGACTCTTATGCCTTGCTATCTGTACTATGCTTGCTTTCCTGTAATGAGGGGAAAAATACGTCAGCGATATGCTGGTGAATCGTTGACTCTGAAAACTTTTGACTGACAAGATAGTTTTGGAACAAACTCAGCAGAAACGTCTCTTATTTCTGGGAACTTGTGCCACTGCCATACACACACAATTATGGTTCTCTAAGAACTAACGCCCATTGGGGAACTTTCGGTATGTCTGTTAGCCTGCGGCTATGTAGCCTTGATTGAAAGGTTAACAGATATGTTTGGATCCAGACACATGTGTACTCGGTCTGATTTGCTTTTATTATCTACCTTGTGACTTAGGGATCACGTAAGCCGTTAAAATTTAGAGATCACGTAATCTCTTATTTGACTGACTGTTTAAGATAAACAACCTGTTTATCTTAATGACTGACTGAAAAAGGTTTAACGTATTCACCTGTGATTGTGATTGTCTCTTCTGAATGATGTGGTGATCTCGTTTAAAAACCCTTGTGAATGACTGATGATTAATCTATAATAAAATATGTTTGTACAAATACCCGGATCGTCTGTTGATCCAGCTACAGACCTTTAGTCTGGTTTTGATAGCTTTAAACCTTGACTGATCATTTGTTTGAATAAAATATTTAGACCCGTAATCTTTTCATTTGTTTACAAATCATGTGTTGAGTTTCTTCTTCATGAAGAAACATCTATTGATAGGTTTCTTTTTCAAGAAGAAACTTTGAATTGACTATTACCCTGGTATGTAAAATCTTATGTTTCTTAGTTGTGAAGAAACTACTATATCTTCTTGTATGTAAAATCTTATGTTTCTTAATCATGAAGAAACATTATTTTAACTATAACCTTTGCATGTATAATGCTATTGTAAACATAATTATGATCAAGGTTTTGGGCTATAGCCCTGACTATGGTCTAAGCCATATAAAATAATAATAAAATAATATTTAGGCAGAACCCCTACCTTATGTGGGTATTTGGAGTTTGTTGCCTATGATTGATCGAGCAGCACTCCTACTCTATTTCGCGTTCTAGAACTTAAACCGTCAGAGCTTTAGGGTTTGGCACGTTCCACGAGACCGTCACGCTTCTCGAGACTAAGTGTGTCAAATGTGTGTGGTTTGGTGTGAGAATGCAATGTCGGATCCCTCCCCTTTTATAGCTGATTTATGGAACCATCGCGTAGCGCGATGGTCCCTTCTATTGGGGCGTCGCGTAGCGCGATGTCAGGTTTTGACGCGTGGCATGTTGACTCAGCCCTGGCATCTGCCACGTGTCCCCCTGTCGTGACACGTGTCTAGTGACTCATACAACCCCCATCGCGTAGCGCAATGGTGTTGTTCCTGGGCTCATCGCGTAGCGTGATGGGTCTTGGAATCAGATTTTTCACTTTGGTCCTTCGTCTTTGATAACTTGCCACTTCTTTGTCATACTTTCATTTTCCAAAAATACTAAAGCGGCCCTTGGCGACGCGAGCGTGCGAAGTGCAAAGTGCGCCATCAAAACGCCACATTACGCCCGAGTCCGAGTCCTTGCGTGTGCGCGCCGGGTGCTTCTCACCCTCCGCTAGGACTACGGAGAGTGGTTAGCCACATTAAAACATTTCTATGGAAACTTGCTTCCTTTATAAAGAGCTTCCATTTCTTTTCTTGTTTCCATGTGGGATGAAAGTTCCCTTCTTTATTTATACCCATGTAAAGTGATTACATTTTCTTCCATTCTTCCATGTGGGATGGAACTTCTTACTTTCTTATCATGAGATATCTTTATTTAACTTATCTCATTTTTCCTCATTACTTATCTTGTGAATATTTTTAATCCTACAATTTTCAAAATTGGCATTTTTAGTCCAAAATAATTATGGGATTTTCTAGGATGTTACACGCGTAGTTATTATATTGGTTATAATAGGAAGAAGTACAACAAAAATGTAATGAATATAGAGTTGTATGGTATGTTAGAGGGCACCGAACCCTAATAATAACCAAGGTATGTAGGGTACTGGACCCTTATAATATCAAAGGTAAGTAGGGACTGGAATCTGAGGATATCCAAGGTATGTAGGACACCGGATACTTATTAATTTCGAGGTATGTAAGGTCTGGACCCTTATAATATCCAAGGTATGTAGGACACCAGATTCTTATTAGTTCCGAGGTATGTAGGGTCTGGACCCTTATAATATCCAAGGTAAGTGAGGACAGGATCTTTACAGTATACGAGGTATGTAGTTAGCAAAAAGTATAAATGTATGAATGTATGTTTGATTAATAGAGGAACAGGTAAGTATTAATACGTATCTTCGGACGCGTATTAGTAAGTAAGTGAATGAATTGTATGTTAATTAACAAGAACTCACTCAGCGTAGCTGACTTTTAGTATGCACGCAGGTGAGTAGGACGAGACAGGTGGCTTGAGGGAGACACGTGGCAAATAAAGGAAGACTGGCATCAAAGAATAGAAGAGACACGTGTTATTTATGTTTTATGTTTAACACTTATGTTATTTCTATTTAAGACAAGTACTTATATTATGTAAGAATGATTGACGTTTATGTTCCGCGAAATGATTAAATGAACTCTGATTTTCAGTATTATGTGAATGAGTAAATCCAACCAGGGAGAAAGTAGGGCACCCGGGTCGGGGGCCTTACAACGTGTCGCGATGTGGTCGCCCCCCCCCCCCCCCCCCATTTATTGAAGCTACCAGATTGCTTAATTTTTCAATTGATGCCTCTCATTGATTTAACCCAAATTCATGAGTATGGGTCTTACCAAAACCTGATAGCTCTTAAACGGGTTATAGCATCTTATTAAATTAAAAATTAATCTTACTATTATTTGATATGAAAATCCTATAAGATATGGATATACTAAAATTTAATATCCAATTTAAAAAGAAAAAGATATCTATAATATATATAAATGAAAACCCTAAAATCCTACGTGTCGCGATGTGATCGCTCCCCCCTTTTATGGAAGCCACCAGATTACTTGATTTTTAAATTGAGGTCTCTTATTGATTTAACCCAAATTCATGGGTATGGGTCTTACCAAAACCAGATAGCTCTTAAACGGGTTATAACATCTCATTAAATTAAAAATTAATCTTACCAATTATTTGATATGAAAATCCTATAAAATAGGGATATACTAAAATTTAATAACAAATGGGTTATAACATCTCATTAAATTAAAAATTAATCTTACCAATTATTTGATATGAAAATCCTATAAAATAGGAATATACTAAAATTTAATAACAAATGGGTTATAACACCTCATTAAATTAAAAATTAATCTTACCAATTATTTGATATGAAAATCCTATAAAATAGGAATATACTAAAATTTAATATACAATTTAAAAAGAAAAAGATATTATTTATAATTAATAAACAATTTCATAGTAAAAAAACATAAGAGGGTCATGGGTCACCAAATCCAGATAGCTTTTAAACGGATTGTAACATATCATTTATTTATGAAACCCTTTCATCATCAAACCCTAAGTATATTATTAACTTTCTTACAATAAAGAAAATTAAAATCCAAAAAATAAATATCATAAAACGAAAAATGTAAAACAACCATTCTCTCAAGCCATCAGATTGCTTTATTTGTAAACGAAGGCTTCTCACGCATTTGACCCGAATTCACGGGTAAAGGTCTCGCCAAACTCAGATAGCTCTTAAACGGGTTATAACATCTCATTACATTAAAAATTAATCTCATCAAATATTTGATATGAAAATCCTATAAAATAGGGATATACTAAAAATTAATATCCTATTTTATTTAAAAAAGATATTATTTATAATTAAGAAACAATTTTATAATAAAAAAATAAACGGGTAATAGGTATCACCAAACCCAGATGGCTTTTAAACCGGATTATAACATATCATTTATTTGTGAAACCATTTTATCATCAAACCTCAAGTATATTAATTATTAACTTTCTTACAATAAATTAAATTAAAATCCATATATATATATATATATATATTAGAAACGAATAATGCAAAAAAAACCCCGTAATACGGGGGGATAAAATCTATTTATTT
Organism: Bidens hawaiensis; assembly: GCF_021521415.1. NCBI lineage: Eukaryota > Viridiplantae > Streptophyta > Magnoliopsida > Asterales > Asteraceae > Bidens > Bidens hawaiensis. The sequence continues at coordinate 242,513 of NW_027494361.1, read as the reverse complement.
ATAATTAATAAACAATTTTATAGTAAAAACATAAACTGGTCATAGGTTACCAAATCCAGATAGCTTTTAAACGGGTTATAACATATCATTTGTTTATGAAACATTTTCATCATCAAACCCTAAGTATATTATTAACTTTCTTACAATAAAGAAAATTAAAATCAAAAAATAAATATTAAAAAAACAAAAAATGTAAAACAACCATTCTCTCAAGCTATCATACTGTTTTATTTGTAAATGAAGGCTTATCACGCGTTTAACCTGAATTCACGGGAAAATGTCTCACCAAACTCATATAGCTCTTAAACGGGTTATAACATCTCATTATATTAAAAATTAATCTAATCAAATATTTGATATGAAATTCCTATAAAATAGGAATATACTAAAAATTAATATCCTATTTATTTAAAAATATATATATTATTTATAATTAAGAAACAATTTTATAATAAAGAAAATAAACGGGTAATGGGTATCACCAAACCCAGATAATTTTTAAACTGGCTTATAACATATCATTTATTTGTGAAACCATTTCATCATCAAACTTCAAGTATATTAATTATTAACTTTCTCACAATAAATAAAATTAAAATCCAAATATACATATATATATATATATATATATATATATATATATATTAAAAACGAATAATGTAAAACAACCCCCGTAATACGGGGGATAAAATCTAGTATTTAATAATTGTCTATTAATATGTAAACGAACATGAACGAGCATAAACAAACTTAAATGGATGATCATAACGAATGTTTACGAACATAGATGAACGAATGAAATATGTGTTCATGTTCGTTCGCTTAATTAAATAAACACAACATAAATGAACTTCCCGTCAAACGGTTCACGAACACGCAGAATAATTAGCTCCTATATAAAACATCCAGAATTGACTTTTTAGTGCTTATTTCACCTTTACATCAATATTGTATTTGAAGTTATCGATCACCACTAATCAGGCTATTCATGTCAACCCAAAACCTGATTTGTTTTTTTGTTCAAAAGATAACATGGAACCCGACCCTATTAACAATTCGGGATAATCGAGTTAGCCCGAAAACCGATTAGTACTTTTTGACCCTCTTTAACCCGGCCCTAATTAGCTTATTTGGGTTCGGGCTGGATTAATCGGTTCGGGTATTTTGGGCACCCCTAGTACTACATTAACAAAAGTACTCAACCGATATGCTCGTTAAGTTTGACATGTGGGGATCAAAACCGGTGGTAACCCTAATCGACGTTCATTTCAAACTACACTCGGATAAAGGAAGGAAAGTTGAATATTTGATCGAGTATAGATGAATAAGAAGTGGTCTCATTTACTTAACGTTAACGATTCTCGCTACTGCATTTGGCATGGAAGTGTTGAGCTGATACATGCAAAACCCGAGAAGACCCCATCTATACGCAACTAGGCGGGTATTAAAGTATGTTGAAACAAATATAGGTATGGGTGTCGACTTTAAGAGGGAGCAATGAGTTGAGTTGCACGGTTAATGTGACATGGATTATGTAAGATACCCAAGTAGTCGCTGATCTACAACCAGAGGCTTTTCCCAAGCGGATAAAGTGAGTTGTCAAGGTGTAGCAAGAGGCAGCTGACGATGTCATTATCCATCACGCAAGCCGAGTATCGAGCATCGGCAGTTGCATCACAATAGTTGGTTTGGATAGTTTGTTTTTTGAAGGAGTTGAACCAAGAGGTTGAACACAGGGTGAGACTAAGGTTTGATAATACATCGACTCCAGTTAACAGAAAAACCCACATTCAATGTGTGAATGAAGCATATTGAAGTACACGGTCATTTTTGTTAGGGAGAAGGTGCTTGATGGCAAGATTGCGGTAGAGTATGTGAACACCAACGGGCAACTAGCAGATATACTAACTAAAGGGATGACGTCATCTCTATGCAGCTAAGCGGGTGTTAAGGTATGTCAAAGCATACGGGTGTCGAGTTCAAGAGGAAGCAACGGGTTGAGTTACACGATTATTGTAATGTGGATTATTCGAGTAGTCATCGATCTACGAATGAGTACATTTTCCTAATTGTGTCAAGTGCGATGTTGTGGTGTAGCAATAGACAATTGACAATGTCGTAATCTACCATAGAAGTCGAGTATTGAGCATCAACGGTCACATCACAAAAGTTGGTTTGGCTAGTTAGTTTGTTTAAGGAATTGAACCAAATTGTTGATCAAGGGGTGAGATGAAGGTATGATAATAAGTTGGCTATACAATTAGCGGAAAATCTAACAATCAATGCATGAATGAAACATATTGAAGTCCATTATCATTTTGTTTAGGAGAAGGTACTTAATGGCGAGATAGCATTAGTGTATATGAAAATCAATGAGCAACTGGGGGATATTGTAAGGATGACAAAGACAAAGCTTGATCAAATGTGTTCAATCATGGGTATGAATCAACTTGGTATTGAGAAGGAGTGTAAAAATAGCAATACCAGTTAATAGTCAGGCAATAAAAATGGTATGCTTTGATCTTGAAGGGGCGGTTTGAATGAGATCACAAGTAAATAACTGGAAAGAAATTAATGGCTTGAAAGCCCAAATTTGAATATTTGTTTTATTTTTAGTATTTGATTTCCTTTTTAATTAGTCTTAGTTTTGATTTTCTTGTTGCTTAAGTTTGGAGGGTCTATATAAATCTTTGTTGTGTTATGTTTTTTTTTTATGAATCAAGTCAAATAAGAAATCAAAGGGTCGATTAAGTTTGATCAAAACTCAAGCGTGTGTCTAGGGTTCGTGGGCTTTGGTTTTGCTGTATAACATACGCGATTATTTTGTAATACTTTTAAGGCGGAAAAGATTCCAATCGTCATGCATTTCAATAACTATAACTCATCGTATGCTGCCGCGACACACGATCTCGATAACTAGTTAACTTTAAACACACATAGCAATTGATTTTTCCATCAGAGAAATACAGTAACAGATAATATCCATTTTAAATTGAGACATTTTGTAGGTGTAACGTCACTTGTTATCAATTTTGACCGGTAATCTATCTTAGTTTACCATTCTTGATGGTTGAATGCGTTTTCATGACCCAAAGAAAATTGGTTTCCTAAAATATAAATCAAATCAACGTTATCATCCTCTTAGGTAAGCATTTATCAAATACGAGTCATAAACAGATATAATATATAATCCCAAAATAAAATGTCATATGCATATTCAACACATTTGACTGTTCCTGCTAGCTTATAACCACTCCATGACTGTTCAAATTAGTGCAATCTTACTTTCTAGGCACCTTCGCTTATATTCTAAGTCAAACTCTCTCTTAGTACATATACATGCTTAGGGTTTTCATTAAAGCAATCACATAAACTACTCATAGAATTAAGCTCTAAAGGAACAAGTTTTATTAGCTTCCAAGACTTAGTTTGTATGAATATGGGGTTTAAGAAAATATGCACCCTTTTAGTTTTCATGGTTGTTCTAATTATGTGTGTTGAAGGAAGACCCTTGTGTGAAGAGTTCGCCCGAGCTAACGATCTCTACTCATCCGCGTACGAAAATGCCAAAATCGGCATGTCACTATGGTTGGAGCAACTTGCCTCTGGTCCAAGCCCCAAAGGACCTGGTCATTAGCTACAAAGCTAACAAGTTCTTTGCTTGTTTATCTAGCTTTGCATATGTTGATGAATATATGCAGGTATTCTGCATGGAATTCGTATTTATTCAAAAAGTTGTTTAAATTTGATAATATATATATATATATATATATATATATATATATATATATGAATTAGAAGTCTTTACATGTATGGGTGATTTATCGTTATTTTCATACAGGTACTCTTTTTTCTATCATATATATTTTTACATGTATAGAACCTAGCTTATTTTACACATGCTAATTAACAAACTTATTTAAATTGTAGCATTACATGATCCCATGTTATGTTATATGTTTGAAAGGGAGAATAAGTCGATTGATTTACTAATAATTTGTTATGGATTTAACGTACCAAACATGTCAAATAAGATATTAAAGACTCCTCATACCATGTTTTGATAAAGATAATAGTGTTATGTAAATACGTTACCAATAAGTGATATCATTTTCTTCATATCCTAAGTTTGGAATAATAACGGTGCACGCTACCATTGGGCGTCCTCCACCGACTAGACCCACAACCAACATGATGAAGGTAAATCACGCGTCTTAGAATAAATCAGATGGTGTCAGAGTTTGATCCTATACTTTTATAATAGATTCTTGCATTCTTACCACTGAGGCACTATCCATTATCGTGCGGATCAAGTTAGGAATAAAGATCACAATTTGATTGTTAAAAATTGAGTTATTAACAAAATAGAAAAACGAGTTTTTTTGGAACTTAAATAATTGTATTATATATGCGGTATAACTAAAACTAGATTGTGTTCTATAATGTGAGAGCTTTGCTATGGACCAAGTTGGGTCTAAAATGGAGTTAAGGTAAATAAAATATTAAATGAGATATAAATGCTCGAAGTTGTATGGTTGGAATAACTTGTGCAAATTTGGGAATACCAATACTCGGGCGTGAGGGGTTTTTTTTTTAAATATGATATTTAAGAATGTGAAAATGGTTTCTATGAGAGAGAAAGAGTGATAATAGTTTCTAGGTAATAGACCATTTCAAATGACGGATCTATGATTATATTTAGGCTTGTCAGTTTCTGTCGGGTGAATTGGACAACTAGCTTACGTTCCGTCATTTGAAATGACGGATGTGGTATATTTTTGGTGTGATCGGCCATTTGAAATGGCAGATATTACTACTTCTAATCCGCCACTTTGACTAATGGATCACGATACCCACGGCAGCCTACACGTATCAGTCAAAATGCCTTTGGCAGACATCTGCCATTTGAAATGGTAAATGTTGCCTGACATCTCACGTCGGTTGGAGAGGAGAACAAAGCCTTCTTTATAAGAAGGTGGATGGATACCTTCTCCATAATAACACGTTTTGGGCACTTAATGGTAGTGGATGAGAGGAGAACTCCACAGTTAAGCGTGCTCAGATGGGAGTAGTATCAGGATGGGTGACCTCCTGGGAAGTCTTCACTTAGGCAACCAAAAGCAAATCCGTGAGGTGATGGTGGTACGTCCCGGCCAAAGCGGACAATGTTATGGTGCGGCGGTAGCTGGGCTGTTACAATTTGAAATGGTAAGTGTTGCCTGACATCCGTCATTTCAAATAACAAGTGTAAACAGTATTCATACTTGTCACCGAATGTATTTAATGCAAACAATCACATAATTAAATTCTATAATCTTTAATTGTTTTATTTCATTATTTCTAAAGATTTTATCTTGTATGTGCTAACGATACTAATTTAAGAACTTATTCAAAAGCAAAAGATTTCTAATTTAGAGCTACCCTATTCAAAAGACAACATTTTTAGATTGACTTGTTTTAGAACAACATTTTTGTGACTATTCTAGAATGTGGTGTGTTTTAATTTTTAATTTAATTTTTAAAAAGACTAATAATTAATTATAATTAATATTGTTAATATATTAATTGAGTTATGCTATTTAATAGTAACTTTTAACTAACTAGGCATTTTCTTTTTTATAAAAATGAGTTCTTCCACTTGAAATGACAAGTGTCATTTGATATCCATTATTTCAAATAACAAGTGTGAAAAGTACCCATATTTTATCAAATTTGGCCTTGATTTGACAACTATGACCTGTTTAATTTTGTATTTCTTATAGTAAATTCTATTAATTTGTTTTTTACTTTTATTTTATTTTTTAAAATGACTAATAACAATTATAATAAGCCTCATAATTTAACTATGACTAATATTAATGCAATTAAAAAAAACTAGGGATTTTTTAAAAAAAAACTCTCTTTTTATTTTTTAAAACGACTAGTAATAACTTATAAATTGAGTTCCGTCATTTCAAATGGCATATGTGAACATTTGTCGTCAAAACTGATTTGATGATGACTAAGACTTTCTTCAACTTTTTCAATTTTTTTACAACACTATAATAGTATTATTAAGACCACAATTATTAGTCTCTACTATTTCTTCACCGGTGAACGTAAAGTAATATTTAAAAAAAATAAAAATATCAACTTTATTCATATATAAATAGCCAAGAATTAATAATAAGAACCAAAAAATGACCAAACAATTTCCCAATATTTGCTAGCCTCGTAAAATGTCTTCCAAAGTTGTAAAAAATGCCACACCGCATCCGGACCCAAAACCATATTTTAGTATGGCCCGTTTTCATTGTTAGAATAGATCGTTTCGAAATTAGGATGTGAATCATTAGTGTGGAAGTGGGGGTCTACTATTATAATTATTATTAGTCGTTTATAAAAAAAATAAAATAAAAAATAAAAACAAATTAATAAAATTTAGCATAAAAAATAAAAAAATTAAACAAGCCTGAGTTGTCAAATCTGGACCAGATCTTGTAGAGTACAGGTACTATGCAATGTATACACCCTTGCCATTTGAAATGACAGATATCAGACGACACTTGCCATTTCAAATGACATAATTCAATTTTTCAAGAAAACCCTACTTAAAAAATATTAAATGGCATAACTCAACTAATATTAATGATATTAAATAATATTAATAAAATTAAAATTAAATAATACTAATTAATATTAATAATACTAATTATAATTAAAGTATTAGTCTTTTTAGTAAAAACAGATTAATATAGTTTAATATATAAAGAAAATGAAACATTAAAAAATTATGTCTAAGAGCATTCTTATCCCCTCCATCAAAACACCCACTATCTTTATAATTTAAAAAAATCATTCAATTACTCACTCCATCCTATCCCCTATCCATATTCTTCATCTCTAAATAATGAAAATATTGTACAGTAACTTTTCATATATGAAAAGCTACAGTAGCACACCCTATCTCAATTCTCAACTGCTATCATACTCTCACCCGCCTCATCACTTCTTCTCCCGCTCATCTTTCTAGGGTTCATCGGCCTTTCTAAGCAAACCAAAGGCAATTGATTCTCTCTGAAGTAAAATCGTCAGCCCTCTTTACCATCTCCATTCCCTCTGAAGCAAATCAAACACCAAAATCAAAGAGTCCTGGTTCGAATCGAAGCAATTGGTGCCCTTGTGTTCACCGATACAAGCTGCAATAGGTACACCTCTCTCTATTTATCGCTCAATTTCATTATATTTATTATAGGATTCCAACTATCTTCATGTAATTTACCCTCACCCTTGTATACACTAGCAAGTTGAAGCCTTTATGCTGCAGATATTATTATTTTCGCTCATAAACATTAAATACACAAAATAGATTAATGCCCAAATTAGGTAAGATCAAATAAGTACCTGCATTTCATTCATTGCTATACGCACAGAGGGGTCAGGTATAATGTCCACTATTAGAATGTGCTCTATCATGTATCCATATTCTCCCATCACCTGATGTATTATAAATAGATAGCTTATATCATTTTAAACCCATATATTGATTATAATGTTTGGTTAAGAATACTTCACGAGTTTGAGCCGAGCTTTGGTTCGTTTAATGTTTAATTCGATTTTTCTAAATATTTAGAAACTTTTTAAAAGAAGAATATAATATGACAAAATAGCAAGTAGTTAATACTGTAAGTGAGTAGAAAGAGAAAAATTAATAAAAAAATAATATAGAGATAGATTTAGAGGATAGGATGTGAGGTGTTTTCTAAAATGAAAGGTAAATTTTAAAAAGTAGTGATTTTTTGTTAAATTATAGGGATAAAGATGATGAAGGGGATAAGAATGCTCTAAGTTGTCAAATCTGGCAGGTACATATACTGTTCACAGTTGTTAATTTGCCGTTTGAAATGACGGATGTCTGTCAAAGGCATTTTGACTGATAGGGGCAGGCTACGTTGGGTATCGTGATTTGCCAGTCAAAGTGACGGATCAGAAGCAGCGACATCCCCCATTTCAAATGGCGGATCACATAAAAAATGTACCACATCCGTCATTTCAAATGAAGGAACACAAGCTAGTTGTCTAACTTATCCGACAAAAACTGACAGTGCCTAGATATAATCAAAGATCCACCATTTAAAATGACGGATCACCTAGAAGTCATTGTTACTCTTTCTCTCTCATAGAAACCATTTCCACATTCTTAAATATTATATTTTTAAAAAAATTCCGTGCCGTGAGAGTTATCACTCATGCATGAGCAATTTGGTCTTAAAACTAATATTATTATATAAATGATGTTTCGGTTGAACCATGTTGAATAGTGTTTATCTCACACCAAAAACATACCCAAAACATATCTTACTCGTTCCTTAGAATTAGAGTTGAGAACTCTCTAATTGGTTCCACAACTTTTTTTCCACAAAATCATAAGCACCATTTTACCTTGTGTAGCCCCAGGTACGTGAGCCATCTCTGGCAATACGTACTGCTTAGGTTATACCTTGAGAAACAGACGAGCTCTTTAAGAGGAGACTCGGAATCTATTTTAATGGACCTGTGTTGAACACGAATACTCGCCCACAATTGTTAACATTTGGTTTGTTTATTGCTATAGTCAAGAAAAAAAGTCTAAAGCCTCATCATATGAAAACCTGTGTCAAGGATACCACTTGAAAACGTTCTTAAATTTTTCATAGAAGACAACAGTTCAAATCATCGTGTTTGTATGAAAGTGTAAGTTTTTAATATAAAAGTGTAACTTTTATATTATTGTTCATTTTTTATACGTTTTTGTACTAATCTATTTCCCACAAATAGCATGCCTGTCCTTATTATTAATTTTTTATTATTTATTTTTTAGGTAAACCAATTTCCTATAGTTGCTTTCATGTAATTGGCGACTTCGTCCCCTACGATGTGTAATGTGTAATTGATGAATAGCATCACAAGATACGCTTAAGCAATATAAGTCGTGTCATACACAATTCTTGCACGTAAAGATGATATACCTGATCGAATTAACAAGTGTTGAACCAGCCTACAAAGACATAATGTCGGTCCTAAAGTAGTTCGTTGCAATGCAAAGTGCGCCATCAAACAAAACAAAGCAAAACATTACGCACATCGCCTAAGGCACAGATGTATTTTTGTTTCACACTCTTGACTCCCCACCAATGTGCCATCAAAACAACACATTATGCACATCGTCGATGGCACACACTTATTTTAGCAACAATGACTCAAACAGCAATGCTAAAAGGCAACACAAGACGGCAAATTTGCAAATAAGAATCTGGACAATGACTTTAATAATACTGGGTTAGTACTTAGTAGCTAGCATCTAGAGTGCAAAATGTGCTTATGTTTCCATGATACAAAACCTACTGAAGTATTTACAAAATACCAACTAAAAACGAAACTCATAATTTATTAAGCAGCGTGCATATACTCCTACTTTACATTTGAGTGCTCGGTTTTCTGTTCAAGGTTTAGCATCCTCTTATATGTTGCAGGTGGTCCCAAGGTGAGAGATTATGAAATTTTACCATCTGAGACGATTTGTCTATGTAGACTTTGCATCAGAATGCACTTGTAGAGCATCTTGATTTGGTGTTTGGTGTTGTGGGGTGGTGACACCTGGCATGGTGTAGTCATCTTCAAGCAAGCCAATATCACCCCATTCAACACTCGCTATTGACTCGATGTTAAGAACACACAATATGTCTTATCAGAATTAGATGTGGCAACATCAGTTTCGACCCATTTATAAATGCATGGGTTGATCAAAAGGTTCTAAAAAGAGGTTGGCCGAATGTCACGAAAACTGTTTCCTCATAAAAACTTTCTAAATCATTCTACACATAAAACTATATCATATTTGTTGTGTCAACCTGATCTAGCCAGTGACGGGTGTGCATGAAACCCAGAAAACAAAAACGACCTGAAACTGCAAAGTCTGAAAAAACCAAACTGTAAAAACCGAACATTCGGTTTCAATACGTGTAATTAAAACCAAAAAAACAAACCGAACCGAACTTATAGATTTTCACTTTCATTTTGAATTTGAAGTAAGTTATCATAATTTAATATATAGTTTAGCCCAAATGTATAATAATCAATTAATTATTACCTAAAGAAAAAATTTAGCATAAACTCAATATTATTGGCGATTTTTTTTCCTTGGCCCATAATTTTCAGGCCCAAATGGCAAAACTGAAAAAACTGAAAATGAACCGAACCCAAACTAAAACCGATAATAACCAAAACCGAACGATTTTCAAAAACTCAAAAAACCGAAAATTCGGTTTTGGTTCGAGTTTAGACCCAAACCGACCCATGCACACTGTGTTGACCTGATACTCAACATGTGCGGCAGGTCGTTTTGACACCTCTAATCAGAATAATGAATGACAGTAAGAAGACCTAAAAAAAAGTGGAAACAAACAAACAAGGATACATTCGGTTCTCCACATGTCGGTGATGCTGACATCAGCATCTGATAAAAGCCAGTAGTCTGCTTCACTCTGCAACAGACCAATTAACACTAAGTTAGTAATCAAAATAGTTGTTGGGCCCTCAAATGTAAAATACTTACATCAATATCGGGAACTATCTTCATGATTCCACTAACAAAGTCATCTGATGCATTTACATCTGAACATGCATTACTCTCTACTCTTTGCACCCCAGTTTCAGGTTCTTGGTTCAACCCCACTGTCACTTCTGTAGTCGGGTCATTAATCATCATCGATGTTGAAGGAATGCTTGAATTTGCCTCAGCGTGATTATTAATCTCCTGAATCTTTTCTTCAAATTGACTAACACAGCCAAAATGGTAAAAAGGGGAAAAAAAACAATACACCAAATCAGAATGTCACATAAGAAAAAGCATAAAGGAAATGTAGTACCTGACAAGGTAAACATCTATGGGGCCCATTGTGCTCCTTAGAACAATTCTGTATCTTCTTTGAGGATAGTCAGCAGCCTGAGTCATTAATCATTATAGAAAAAGTTTATGTAAGTTGTATGATGATGTGTCATAAATCATTTCATTACTCAAATTACCTCATCCGGATCTGGAACTTCTAGAGTCGTGCCATGTGGAGCTTTAATTGCAATCAAGGTTTCGTCCTGAACCCAACGAAGGCAATGACAAATCATTCAAATCAGTTAGTCATAGGGGTAAAATGCTTAAAATAAAAGGACTACTTAAAACAGGTCATATAGTTGAAAGCCAATAAAAATGTATTTTCAAGCATGCAACCTCTTAACTGTATAATACACTTTTTCTAATCATATTTAACACCTAACTGTTTATAAAGTAAGTTAAATTTTATTTAAAAAAAAGCAAGTGTTTTTGGGTCAATTCAACCTGACCCATACAAAATATGAAAATAATACTCATTTTGACCCAAAGTCCCAAGCTATTTACAAAGAATGTTAAATGACCCTGAATGAATAATCAAAGCATACCTGAAAGCAGGGTAAGCTCTTAATATCTTCTTCAGTGACAAAAAGCCACCTAAACACACGTGAGAGTAAATGTTAGAAAATGCAGAAACTTCAAAAATATCTCTTTTATGGTTAGTGTAAAACATCAGAAAATGCATAGATTGTTGAAATAAAAGAAAACCTACTTTTGATTATTTTCATCTTCACTCAGGTCCCTTAATCTCTCTTGCATTTCTCTGTGGAAATTTAATTATTTGAAACATTAGCATTGCTAAAATTATATAAAAGGCAGCAAGTTTATCTTTATATAAATATTGAATGAATAACCTTGTTTGTTCATCTAATCTATGCTCCTCAACTGATAGATTTTCAACTTCAGCCTGTTTTTTTGGGTAAAATATTAATTAGAAAAAAGGACTGTAAATTAGTAAAAGCAAATCCATACCTGTAAAGTAGTAACATTCTCATCAACATCCCCTGTTGATCCATCAAGTCCCCTGGTTCACCAGTCAACTTGTTAGAAATCAGTCTAAGTACCAAGACTTGTAATAATCTATTAAAAAAAATGCATACTTCCACTGAATCCTATTCTTGAGCTTTTTCTCTATGAGACCAATTCCTTCAAGCACATTTGTTATATCATATATCCGCCTCTTTTGCACCTGTATCAATACAACCAGTTCAGTTAACAGAATTTATTCAAGTATTTGAAAAGATAGAGATGTAACTACCTCTAGTGTTTCTGCTGCTTTGTTTAGATCTAGAATGCCATCTTCTGCATGCTTGATAAGATTAATAAACTTCTTGGTTAAGAGGCCTAACGAGCTATCATAACGACAGGGACCAACAGGAGTAAGATTATGCCCTGATGGAGAATCTGTATTATTGGAATCAATCATTCCCCCCTTCTTTCATTATCATCAAGAGTATAAATAATACAAAGAATGGTAAGCGATAATCACAAAAGATTACAAAAGATTTTAAATGATACTAAGGATAATCTATTTATCTAATAATATTCTATTATATTCTATTACACCCCCGCAGTCGAAGCGGGAGGTGACCGTATGCTGAGACTGGACCGAAAATCTTCAAAGAGAACTCGAGGTAATCCTTTTGTGAAAATGTCAGCAATCTGATAGCGAGATGGGACGTGAAGAACTCGCACTTGACCGCGCTGAACTTGTTCGCGCACAAAGTGTATGTCAAGCTCGATGTGTTTCGTGCGCTGATGTTGAACCGGATTGCCGGAGAGGTAGATTGCACTAACATTGTCACAGTATACAAGTGTAGCTTTGGACAAGGGGTGATGCAGTTCCAGGAGAAGATTGCGAAGCCAACAGATTTCAGCAACGACATTAGCCACCCCTCTATATTCAGCCTCGGCACTAGAGCGAGAGATAGTGGGTTGCCTTTTGGAAGACCAGGATACAATGTTGTCGCCTAAGTAAACACAATAACCACTAGTGGAGCGACGTGTGTCTGGACAACCCGCCCAGTCAGCATCAGTGTATGCGAGAAGCCGGGGATCACGGTGAGGCGACAGAGTGAGACCATAAGAAACGGTGCCGTGGATGTACCTGATGATGCGCTTGAGGGCAGTCCAGTGATCGGTTTTGGGCGCGTGCATATGCATACAGACTTGCTGTACGGCATAGGAGATGTCGGGGCGAGTAAACGTGAGATATTGCAGCGCCCCTGCCAGACTTCTGTAAAGAGTAGGGTTTTCAAAATCGGTACCGGCGTTTGCACCCAGTTTGGTGTTTGTATCCACCGGAGTTGCTGTAGGTTTACATGAGGACATGCCGGCACGCTCGATGATTTCAGTGGCATATGTTTGCTGAGAGAGGAACATCGTGTCCTGAGTTCGGCTAACAGAGATCCCAAGAAAGAAACTTAAAACACCGAGATCCTTCATCGCAAATTCTTTTGAGAGATAAGTCATGAGATGCTGGCGGAGAGACGTAGAGGAGGTGACCAAAAGGATGTCATCAACATAAAGAAGAAGATATGCAGTGTTACCATTGTGGTGGAGAATGAACAATGATGCATCACAGCCACTCTGAATAAAACCCAATGTGAGAACATAATCGGTGAAGCGTTGATACCATGCTCTAGGGGCCTGTTTTAGACCATATAGAGACTTCTTCAACCGACAAACGTGATCTGGGAACTGTTTATCTCGAAATCCCATTGGTTGGTGCATGTATACGGTCTCGTGGAGATGGCCATGAAGAAATGCGTTAGTGACATCTAATTGATGAACCGGCCAGGACTTTGAAAGTGCAATGGTTAATACAGTACGAATAGTTGCAGGTTTAACCACGGGGCTGAAAGTCTCACCACAATCAATAACCACTTGTTGGGACCGCCCGTCGCAAACCAATCTGGCTTTATACCGTTCAAGTGTTCCATCAGATCTGAATTTATGTTTGAGCAACCACATGCTTCTAATGATGTTCATATGTGGTTGGCGTGGAACCAACTCCCAAGTATCATTGTTAATAAGAGCGTGAAACTCATTGGTCATGGCACAGTGCCATTCCGGTATGGACAAGGCCAAGGTCGGATTTTTGGGCACAGGGATGATGGTGGTTGTGTGTAAGGTGAAAGGTTGTACGGGTTTGACAATACCATCCATAGCCCGTGTACGCATTGTGCGTGTAGTTGTCGGTTGGACGGGTGGATGGGAGGAGGGTTCGGAGGTGTTGCTGGGTTGTGTAGGCTGGGCCGCGAGTGTGGTAGTGCGGCGTCGGGAGTAGGTGAGGATAGGTGGGGTGTTGCGGTTGGTGGTTGTAGGAGGAAGGGCTGTAGTAGGTTGGGCCGAAGGTGAGGTGGGAGGTGTGGAGTGTGCGGATGTGGGATGGGGTGAAGGACTGTGCAATGGGTGGTGTTGGGGAAATGAAACCGAAGGCCACAAGGACGAATGAGGAGGATCAGTTAGAAAGGAGTAAGAATGAGAAGGGGAGAGGGTGGCAAAGGGAAACATAGACTCGTCAAAGAGGACGTGGCGGGATATATGGATGGATTTAGTTTGTATGTTATAGCATTTATAACCACGATGAGAAGATGGATATCCGAGGAAAACGCAGGGGTAAGAACGATGTTCAAGTTTGTGAATGGTGGTGGAGGGTTTAAGTGGGTAGCATAGACAACCGAATACGCGTAAATGGTCGTATGTCGGTAGTCGGTGGTAGAGGAGTTGGGTGGGTGTTTGGAATTGATGGGTTTTAGAAGGAGTAATATTGAGGAGGTGGGTGGAAGTTTCAAGGGCATGATGCCAGAAGTTTGTGGGTAAGGAAGATTGGGCAAGTAAGGTTCGTGTGATGTTGTTAATGGAGCGGATTTTGCGTTCCGCTTTACCATTTTGGGATGACGTATATGGGCATGAGAGACGGTAAAGGATCCCGTTTTTATCAAAGAATTGTTTAAATGACACGTTAACATATTCTTTTCCGTTGTCACATTGGAAGGTTTTAATGGTCCGGTTAAATTGAGTAAGGATAAGTTTTGTAAATGTTTCAAAGATGGCAAAGACCTGTGATTTGTTTGAAATAGGGTAAGTCCATAAGAAGTTTGTGTGGTCATCTAAAAACAACACATAATAACGGTGCCCACCGGAGCTTAAAACCGGTGAGGTCCAAACATCACTATGCACAATATCAAATGGTTGCAAAGTAGTATTAATGGAGGAATAAAATGGGAGCTTAGTGCTCTTGCCAAAAACACAGGGTTCACAAACATGCTTATTGAAATGTTTAAAAACAATTGAATTAGAGTTCTTTAAAGACTGAAGGAGAGCCGGGCCAGGGTGGCCGAGTCGTTGATGCCATAAAGTGGAGGACTGAGCAGCAGTGGTGGATGTGGAAAAACAATGTGCTCCCTTGGAAAAGGTGTAGAGATCACCGCTGCTGTCGCACCGGATTATAGGAGTCCGGGTCTTGAAGTCCTTCACAAGAAAACCAAATGGGTCAAATTCCACAGAAACCGAATTATCTCTAGTGAATTGACGCACAGATATGAGTTTTCTAATGAGTTTAGGGGCGTATAGGACACGGTTTAAAACAAAAGGCGGGTATGGTTGGGGGAAGGTTTGTGGGCCATATCCATGTACCGGGATGGTTTTACCATCACCAACAATAATATTTTCATTCACACTGTTATTAAAAATGGTACGAAAGTTACCTGAGTTGGGATCCATGCTGACGGTTGCGCCCGTGTCCATGACACCATGTTGATAGTCCGGTGGGTTTAAGGACATGGTGTAAAGTGCCTGTTGTATGTCGGTAGGGCTGTAAGTCGCTTGATGAGCCTGATGGGGGCGTGGGCCAAGAATGCCGTGGGTGATGTTGGTGTTCGGTGGTGGCGGGATACTAGGATATGGGCAGGGAGGTGGCGGGGCAGACCAAGGTTGCCACGGTGGTGGGGAGGATGAGTTGGTTTGTGGGTTTGGTATGGTCCATGTGTAAGTGGTGGGGGAGGTCCAAGTACCATACGGCTGGCCACGCCCACTGTTGTAGCCCCGAGACCAGGTGGACCGACCGCGACCACGTCCCCGGGACCTGCCTCGGCCGCGAGCTGAGAGGGGACTGCTGTCAGAGTGTGGGGTCGAGTGGGTGCTGTTTTGGGTGGCGGCTTTGGAGGTGGTGGTATTGAGGGCTTGGCCGGCTAAGGTGGCGGCATACATGGCTTTTTCAGCCTTCTGGCTCTCGATCATGCAGAGCTGTGATCGAGCTTCATAGAAGGACGGGGTTGGGTCTTTTTGTTGTAAGATGGTGGAGATTCCTTCATATTGATCCGTGAGGCCGGCAAGAAGGTGTAGAACTAGGTGTTTATTATCAAGGGGAGCACCGACATTGGCAAGTTGGTCGGCAATGGACTTGATGGCTTGACAATATGCGGACATATTGGGAAAACCATCGAGTTTAGTGGTGGCAAATTTCTGCAGCAGGTAAGTGGCACGGGTGTTTTTGTTATCCAGAAGCAGGCCCTCAAGGGCTGACCAAGCATCATATGCCGACATCTTTGGTACAACAATAGTATTAAGTAGGTCATTAGAGATAGTACCGTAGATCCATTGTTTGACGATGGCGTCCAGGCGAGACCATTGATCATCCGCAGAAGCGGAGTCTTTGTCTTTGACAGTTGCCGAGGAGGAGGATTCAGTGGTGGGTGGACGAGGAGAGAGATGGTCACTGACTTGAAACGCATGGCAGTGGTTCTGGAAGAGTTCTGCCCACAGGCCATATTGGCTAGATTCAGATTCAAGGAGGACAGGTATGGCTAGACGGATGTTGTTGACTGTGATGGCTGGGTGGAGTTTCTCTGCCATGGTAACAGGGTGTATGTAGCGGAGATAAAAGTGGGGAAGGGAAGATGACAGCCGTGGGCTGTGGTGGCGGCAGGGAAGCAAGGTAGGGTTTAGGCTCTTGATACCATATTGGAATCAATCATTCCCCCCTTCTTTCATTATCATCAAGAGTATAAATAATACAAAGAATGGTAAGCGATAATCACAAAAGATTACAAAAGATTTTAAATGATACTAAGGATAATCTATTTATCTAATAATATTCTATTATATTCTATTATGTATGATTCACAACATGTCACAAAACTTCCATTAGTAACATAAACTTATACAAATTGTTAAGAAAAAGTAGTTCACCAGAAATGGATGCTGGAGTTTGAGATCCAGCCCTGTTGTGCTTTCCAGTTCTTGGAACTTTTTGTGGTTTTGACACTTTCCCAGATACAGGTGTCTGTAGTGGAGTGCTAACGGCTAACGTGCTACCAGCAGTGAGGTTCTGATCATTAGATGCGGCTTCAAATGCTGCTGCATCCCCCTTCCTCTTCAATGGCTAACAGAAAGAAAAATAATATCAACTGGGTCATAAGTCATAAGTTTACAGCATAATTCATGAAAAGAAATACTAACAAGTGAGACAAAAGTTTTCATATATATTGTCCACTGCAGTTTACACAAGAAAAAAATTATTTCATTCAAGAAGCTACTATGGTCAGATTAAATACCCTAACATCTGAAATTCTGAATATCCAACAAAGTCCAACTAACATCTCAACTACATATAAACTCTAACATCCTATAACCCTGCCAATAATCATGGTTCCTGCTTGTGTGTTCAGTACCTCAGTCAAGTATACTATTACTAGGTACTAATAAGTAATAACTAGATAACACGAAGTGCAGATATAATCCATCAAAACAGCATTGGCTTCAATATTTATGCCACGCAGAGATACCAACATGTCTTTAGGCTAGCAGTATCCATGGTGTATAACTTAGCACATAACATTAAAGAAAAGAATGAAAGGATGTTTGAATTGCCAAAAAAATAATGTACCCAAAAAGAAGCACCTTTTTAATAGCTAAACCCATGCTTCTGTTACTTTGTTTTTAAAAAAATAAATGTAAATTGTGCTAAATACATATTCCATAACATCCACAAACTAATAGAGAGCAGTTTTTGGCAAGTGAAATAGTCAATTCCAAGCTTCCAAAAGCTAATTGAATTCCAGCAGATACTAGGGACCTAACTATAACCAAACCAAACCAAAATAAAAGCCCTAGAGTTAGACTTAAATAACACATAATTACATGTAGACAGACAGACAGACAGACTAATTAATGTTGGCGTTAAAAGTAATAAAAAGATAAAATTGCAGTGAAATCAGTAATCTACTTATTAATTAATCAAAACAAGCAACTAATTATATTATTATATCATAATCGAAATTAGAGATCAGATCTCCAACACCTAAACTTAAACCTAACTGGCAGACAGAAAATACCGGAGATTTGACGACTAAGCCTTCGGATTGGTGTTGCGGAGGAGTTGAGGAAAAGCGGTGATAGTCACCGAAAGGCGGCGGCTTCATGGAGGTGAAGGGAAGCTGACGTCTTAAATAGGATTCATTTTGATTTTGCATGATGGTTGACTGATCGAAATTAGAAACAACAACTGACTCTGAATGCAATTGGAATTGATTTTAGGGGTTTAGTTGAATTAGGCGGGAAAAGAAAAGAAAGAAAGATATGACTGACAGAGAGAGATCTGGTACTTGTGGATACAATAGAAAGAACGAACAGAAGGTAGAATGAATCAATATCAATACAACTTAACTTTAGTAGGTAATTAATATAAATATATTATTAGTATATACTAGTAGATCTGCCTCCAGGTCTAAAAATTGACCCACCAGTTACCACTAATGAAGATACGATTTAGCAATCAGTTGCCACTCATGTAGTTGAGACTGATGACGATCACGTCACATAAACATAATGACGACTTGAACAAGTTAAATATTCAAAATATGAATATTTAACTTAAACAAGATAAACTTTGAAAACAGTAATTTACTCAACTTTAGATAATCAAGCTACGCGTGACCATGATCACAAAGTTATTAGTCAAGCTAGGTGCGACCATGAACACGAACACTTAACTAGGACTTATATGCATAAGTAGGTTTATGGCAAGATACAAACACAATGCAATACCCTAGCTACCTTATCTGGTCTTGACCGGAAAAAACCTTAAACATGTTGGGAGATGGAAAAGGCTTTACTTCCCCGTCCCTTACTTTAAGTTTCTTTGGGACAAATGAATAGTGTAGCTATCTTCTCCTCACCACCTTTTGCTATTCTAGAGAAGGTTGTCTAAACTACTTTCTCCTAATTACTTTAAGTTATTCTGGAAGAAAGACTAGTTTAGATACACTCTCATTACTTCTTCGCATTTATTCTAAGGAACGAGTTACTAACTAAGTTGGTAACTCCCCGTTCGTGGGAATGAGCATCTACTCATCCCCTGTTGCATTGACTCATGCTACCTTCTCCACGGTACCTACTGTTATTTCAAGAACGCGGCCAATTGAGTTTCCATTCCTTTGAGGAGCCTGGACATTATGGATAAGTGGTCAGCTGAAACACTTCATAAATTCGTCGAGCTATGCTTTATCAGTAGAATTTGGTTACTCCAATGGCGCGTTTGTTGAAAATGTCTTATGGTTATTATTATTATTATTATTACTGTCGCCCTCAATACTGTCATATAACATTTAAGTAGATCAAGATGAACTGAAAGACAATCGATATTGCACTTGGAACAATTACACTCGCACCGACGCTCATTTTGCATTAACTCCATGTCCTAAATAACTTAGAAAGAAAATGCGGAAAACTGGCACTGAGAAAATAGATCAAATCAGGCACAACCATGACCAAGATCATTAACAATCTAATTTATTTTGACTTGTATGATTTAGGAAGTTTTATATTTCTGACATCTCATTCCCTTTAGATAAAACATAGTTGTACGGTTTATATCATTTTATCCGTAGTGGATAAACATTATTCAACTTGAATCATTTATAAGTAAATGGGCTAGCTTATTGGAACAAAAAATAATCAAGCTCTCTTCATCACGTGTAAAGGTGGCGATATGAGTCGGTTGGATAATAGGTCGAAATGACCCAGGTATGGCTGGTTGATCAACTAACGCCTTTTTGTCCATTTTTGTTTTTTTTTTCTCTAGAGATATAATATATTAGGTGTAGTACAATCAAAATAACTTATGTTATCATAGCAATAACCTAATTACCTAAATATTAGGTGCGGTTCAAACCGTTTGACCCGTTCCCTTTTACTCTTCTAGATAGTTTTTCATTCGACTCCTTGAGTGAGGTAAAATACAACCCAAAATAACTCATTCGTATACAAACCTAGGCACATAAAAAAACAGCCTATCAAAGAGAAGGGGATAGCAAAATCTAACATGAAAACTATGAGAAGTGAAGACAGAAACAAGTATAGAGTAAATGTGAGCCTTGAGATTACATTACTCATTTCATTGGCTCAAAAGCCTTGAATATAACATTTATCATCAAAATCCAACAGCCTAGGATAATGTGATGCCATCATTTTGGTCTCATGTGAATAACAAGAATTATTAATTGTGTAAGGATATATGAAACGTAAGAATTGCTATATTCATATCTACTAATATCTTGCTGGCTTCAAAAATTTGTCATATGGGCTTACAGCTGGTAACCTGAATGGCTCGTGTTGTCCGTACTCATTCAAACAAGAAAACGCCTGATCGTTCACTTCAGCCTAGTTACTTGTTGAAGATACCGGTTGCTGTCGCATAACATTCACACAAGTTGTTAACTTTAACCCCTTAACTGTTATACTCTTTTAAATTTAACCCATGTTATTTGTTGTTTTATTGTTGTTATATTATTAGTATTAGTATTATTTTTGTTATTATTATTGTTGTTGTTGTGGTTATTATTATATTTGGCAACACATTGCACGTGTTTGAGATGACATGCAACATGTTTAACACAACTATTAAGCCCAAACTAAGGGTGTTAACGGTCCAGTTTTGAAAGAAAGAAAGAAAGATGTTTGCCAAAGGAACATGGATTCTTACATAATTTGATCCAACTGGAGTATGCTCCTTAAAACTCTGAAGAACAGACATTCTCTGCCGTTTTCCAGTCACAAGAGCCTCACACTGGTTTTTTATTTCATCAAAACTTAAATTTATTGATGAATTCGGCATGTTTTCAACATGTGCGGTTTCCACTACCTGTTTGTGACACAACAAAATAGAAAACTAATCATTAATTGGTGTCATAAATATATTTTTCATTTCCTGAAATTTCAAGGGAGTATTGACTGTTAATATCTGAGATGATAACAACCCGAAAAAACAATAACACAAAAGTAAACTGAACAGACTTACTGATTCCAATAGCTGGCTGACACTTATAACGTCAAGCGAATCAATGGGTTTGGGATCAGACTGGCTTCCACATTGGTCCAAAGGATCTTCATTTGCTGATTCAGTATGAGGTATAACCTAGGAGAACACAAAAATTGCAAGTGTGTTCTATAAACATGAAAATTGCAACATTTGACTTGACAAGCAAGTGTTTGACTATGATTAGAAAGGAGGGAAATTAAATGCAGCAAAATGTTATATGGGAAATATAACCTGATCAAAATCATGAATATCCATCTGTGAAAATGACTGTTGTGTCCCCATAAACGGTGGGACTTCCATAGGATACTCATCATCAGGCATAAACCACTGTGAAAGTTGGGACTTCATATCCGACACTTCGTTCTGCAAAACATTCAAGAAAGAAATTAGAACAAATGCTATGAGACACTTATTTCTCTCTATGCGCACATGTGAATACCTCTGATGATTTGCTAAGACATGATACCAAGTGTGTTGAAACCGCATCTTTTAATTGTTGATCCTTTGATTCTATTTCAGAGAATGACTTCATTGCAGAAGCGTCATCTGTGTGTTCTGCGTAACAGTTTTTGTCACCTGGTTTTGTACCAATAGCCCGAAGCCTAATATCTCCATCCAACACCAAATTAGGATCTACCTGAATATAATACACTAAATTTAGTAAACATACTACTGACATACATGCATACTAATTTGTACAAACTTGCATTAACATCAGGTTTACAAACAAGTCATTAAAATTTAAAAAAGATAAAAGCAAAAAGATGTGAGTAGTATGAAGTGAAAACTAACCGTTTCTTCAATCAATGTAGATTTAACCAAACCAACTAACTCTGGAAGCTGGCATGCCTTTGCAGAGACAATAATCATGTATGAAGCCAACATAAACATAGGCCTTTTCTGGGATGCTTGCAGGCTACCTTTATAATATACAAGGAATCAACAGAACAAAACTACCTTATCACCATAGAAAAGCCACAAAATAGATATTTATCTCACTGAATTACAATCTCTTGGTTTTGATAGAGAACCTCATAATTGTTATAAGTGTGTTACATCAAGAAGTCACAGCTGGGGCGAATACCTTGTCGATTCAAAGAGATGCTTCTGTTGGAAAATGCCAGCTGGAAAAACCTAAGTAAGGCCACATGATATTGATTCTGAAGATAACCATGCACACCATTAAGCACATAGACATCATATGAATGATATATAATAACATGAATGTTGAATTTCAGTTACTGATACCTTTGACAAAATAGATGATAAAGCAAGAGTATACGTATGCGCCATAGCCTCAAAACATTCAGGGTTATTTTGCATGGATGTTGCTTGAATCCAAATGGATGAAAGGATAAGACTCGCTTGATGGCCACTCAATCGCATGGAACTAGAGGTCTGTAAAATAAAAATAAAAAAAACAAAATAGAATATTTTTGGTAAAAAAAATTACCATCTATGTTAAGTAAAATAGGTAAAACATGATCATACTGTATTCCCATTACAGGTAGAAGTGTCTTCAATGATATCATTGTCTTTCTCCGTTGTTTCTTCATCTATGGTTTCAAGTACAGTACTTTTGTTGCTTCCATCTTGCAATATCATTGTTGGAAAGCCAGCTTCTGAAGAAGGTATTAAATCTTGGATTGACCAAGTTTGATGTAAAGACGGAATCAACACAATAGAGAAAACACGGTGTGCAAGAACTCGTGTTTCGTGATCTGTGTGTGACATTGCCAAGAGCAAGTGATGAAAGAGAGCCTCAGGGAACACCTAAAAGGATTCAAAAAATTAAGATTAGCACTAAATAATATACTTTGCGCAATCATATTTGATACAACCTTTTGGGAGTAGGTTTTGTTTGGAATGGAACTGATAACTTGTGCAGTCCGATAAATAGCAGAAACATTTGCTCTAGCCAAGTCAGCAGTAGTCGGGATATTCTCTAGCGCGATAGCCATAGTCTTGAGAATGGGTCCCACATCACCAAGCTACAAATAATCAAGTAAAAAGAGTCATGCATTTATTTTACTTTGCATCAAATTTAATGTTAATAGAGCATTACAAACCTTACATGAGAGATTTGAGATGCAGTTTTCTAAACCACTTTGAAGATCCGAGCTTGAAGGTTCAGATGATCTAATTAAACATTTGCGTAAGTGTTTAATAAGATCAGATATTGCACCAACAATGGTGACTGAAGCATGATGCTTTACATGTCCTCACAGTTGTGTTGTAACACTTATGATCTGCGACTGCAAAACGGGCTGCTTGCTAACATCTTTGTTATCCAGATGTTTAACCAAGATTGGTAATAATAAGTGGGACCTGTCATCTGAGTTCACATGGAAAAAGTTATAACTATATACCAACACAACTTAGGGGTGTAAACAAGCAGGGCCAAGCTCGAGCTCATTTCAAGCTCTTTTACTAAAGCTCGAGCACGGCTTGTTTATTATTATCAATTTATAGAAATTTATAATTATATTTAAATATTTTGAGAAAAACCTTAAACAAGCCTAAGCTTGGCTCAAGCTCGTGTGTGCAGTAGCTTAAACGAGCCAAAGCTCGGCTCGAGCTCGGTTGTGCGGTGTGAAATTGATACATAGAAGTCCAAAAGAGTTAAAACTTAAAAATACACAAGGCTCAAGGAGCCTAAACGATCTTCCCATGCAAGGCCCGAGCTCAGGCCCGGGAACTAGACGTGCTTTATCTCAGGATCAGGCTCAGGCTCAGGCTCAGGCTCAGGCTCAGGCTCAGCTCGGGCTCGATAAGGATTGGCACATTTTGAGCTTTTTTTCGATCCAATCTCGAATAGTTCGGATCAGTTAGGCTCGTTTGCACCCCTATGAATAATCATGTATTAAGACTTGAAAAGGGAATCTAAGTTCTCCTAGTAACCTGTTTCATCCAAAACCGTCAACAGATACTGCAAAACCGAAAAGGCAAGCCCTTTCTCTGGTACCCAAAGCTTATTGGTGTCAAATTTGTGAAGAATAGGCTCCAGCACACGTCTCAGATTTGTGCCCTGCTTGCGGTGCGCGCATATAATGTATATATGTGTGAACCCTCGGGTGGGCAAAAGTAAAATTGCACTAATTTTGACGTTATTTTACTAATCTCGTGAAAATAATGTTAAAAGTGATGGAAGGTTAATCAGGCATCATGTGGTGGCGTTGATAGTCGAAAGACAAGGGTACATGCACCAATCAGCCAGCGTCCCGATGATTGAGTGTTATGTGCCTTATGTCCAAGGCTTGATGCAAAACTAGTATAGAGCCGGGGGTCTCACCGGAAGCAGCCTCTCTATCCCCATGGGGTAGAGGTAAGGCTGTCTACATCTTACCCTCCTCAGACCCTACCATAGCTTTGCTATTGGTGGGATATACTGAGTACGATGATGATGATGATGATGACACGTCTCAGATTTGTCAAACCGGTTGCAGACCGGACCATGTTATGCAAGCAAGCCCGGGCCCAATAAGAAGGGTTCTTGTGTGCATCCCTGAACATAATCACAAACAATCAAGACTAGCAAAATATGAGCCAAAAGTATGTACTTACACCAAAGGGGCATCTTTAGGGTTGACTAAATCTGAGGTCTTGCTAAAGTCGGAGAATGAAGGAGCATGTTCATGGCCTTGAGAATGTTGCCTGTTGTACTTTTTGATTTCTTGGTTCATTTCAAAGTCTGTATAATTCTCCAAAGTCACTGATATAATCTGTTTAGAATTGAGAATAGAATTCAACACAGCTCATAATTGAACATATTTGTTTGTAAACTACAAACAGATTATTGAAATCACCATGCTTTTCTACTAATGCAACATACATTCTCAAAGTCCATAGAGACATGAGGCTGCTCTCCCAATAATCGCACCTGGTCAAAAATATTAAACAGTTATATTGGAACGTCTTCTGTTGTGTTATTAAGCATGCATACAAAAAAATGTTTAAATATTATATAAAGATAAAGAAATGAAGTGAAAAGAAGTGTACCATAGAGGCTAACACTTCAAGTCCTGCGGATTTTAGCCTTAATACTCTTTCATCATCTCCAGCTTCTTCAGCTAGTTGACATAGCTTTGGAATGAGGCCTTCTAAGTTGAACAAGTATGCATTGTCTATCTGCCAAATGATTTCATAGTTAAAAGGAAGTTATGTTAAGTTATTGATGTGAATTGAGTACCTGATTGCTTATGAAGTTGATAAGAGCATTACAACCAAGAATTTGCATTTCGTGGTTTTGTGTTTGCTCTAGTAGACTCCCAATGATTCCCAAAAAACTACTCGCAAACAGAGGCCTAAAATATAATACATAATGATATGTTAAAACATATGCCTTCAGGTTACTTGAGTCAAAACTTTAAACTCCATATGGGAGAATGCATTCAGTTAAAAGTAACACTGAAAGTTAAATGAGATATCATAGAAAAGATATTTAAAAGTAATAGCCATTCCAGTGATATAATATTTAAACTTACATCTGCTGCTTACAAGAGGATAGCAATTTCCCGTAAATGAGCAGTACAGCTTTCACTGCACCCATGTTTTGATTCCGCAAATTCTTGTAAAACTTTTGCTCTAGGTAATCAGTAATCTGTAAAGGGAAGAAATCATAGGCAACTTCATGAATGGATCATGAAAAGCAGATAGATGCTAAATTTACCTTGGGTATACGTAACGGATTTTTAGAAGCATATTCACAAAGCTTTCCAATCTTGCGCTCGTTTGGCTCACCACTCTGCCATTCCATCATAATCAGATTAGAGAATGTTTATTATTCCAGAAGTAGAAAATATAGGTGCACAAAAACAAATATAATGCAGCATGTTTTGTTACAATAAATTATTTGATTCTGATTACTACTGCATATCAGTATATATAATCTGATTAAAAATATTGCATAAAGTAAGGGACCTGAGAGCGTGGGAATATTTCTGCAAGAAGATTCTTATATCGTTTTACGGGATGTCTTGACCTAGCCCGCAACGAAGGACAGCATACACATAGAAAGCTACAGACGGGAAGAACCCGCCTCGAAATAACCCCCATTTTCTCAAGAATATAGAGTTAATCTTCTCTGCAAGATAATAATAATAATAATAATAATCTCAGGTGCCAAAATGTAACGCAATGAGTGGCACTGGCCGGCCATGGGGTTAATATTCAAAATGACGATTTGATTATAATAACAAATGGAGATTTAGATCAGATTACCTAGGAAAATTGGTCAGAGTATAATGAAGGGATAAGAGCTTGGGGTGTGGATCTGGATGGGATGAGCACAGAGAATTAAGTAATAGATCTGTAACCGCATGATTACAATTGAAGATGGAGGGAGTTATTATATTGAATTGAATTGAATCATGAGGCGAATCAACCACAGCAACAATCAATCGGTCTGATTCTACTTTTTGAACATAAGAAGAAAAGGATGAATCTACGTGGAATGCATGCTAGCTTCATCGTATGAAAACGTCCCCCCAATTAATTAATAAATAAATAAATAAAATATTATTAATGTAACAAAACTAACCACTTTTTTATTTTTCATTTGGTTTCGGAGGGGGACTAGACAAGTAGACAGCATTTACTAGTTGGATCCTTGAACTGAATTAGTTTTATCTTACTGTACCGGCATAAATTCAGACGAGTGTTCACATGCGTAGGTCTTAGGTGAGTGTTTTCTGTAAATCGAAATACGAGTGTATCTTGATGTTGTGGTAAATTTATATTCCTATTTATGAGTGTTCCATTTATTCTTATTTATGAGTATTGGTATGTATAGTAGATTATTACAGGGACAATATTGAACCAGAATTTATAAATATGAAAATCTATATAATTTTTAGCATCATACTTGGAGTAGACTTGGAAGCTATGCAGTTAATGCGGAAAAATATCGGATATCGGTCAAGGACCGATATCTGAGATATCGGTAACTAATATGTATGTATATAATGTTACTTTTATACTTTTTTATGTATAAATTTATAAGTTTAAGGATAAAATGTAAACTAGTGAAGATAAAAGAGGTTAATTATTAGAATATACAAACTAATATTAAACTTTTTATGTAAAAGTTTATAAATATCAAGTATTAAATGTAAATTAGTGAAAAGGAGAGGGCTAAATTTTAAAATACCTAAACTTTTATTAAACCTAAAAAATCTTAAAAGCACGTCTTCTTCCTCACTTCCTAGAGGCGCCGCTCTTTCTCGTTTCCGGCGAAAAGTAGCCGGAATTAACAGTCCAAGTTCTATATTTGATCAATAAGTGGTCGCCAAGTACGTTTAAAGTAACAAGCTAATCGAATTTGAAAGCCTTTCCAAGTTCTGGATATATAAATGGCCAACTCGAGAAAAGCAGTGATATAACCGATATTACTAAAGCAAAATATCGGCAATATATCGGTTATTATCGCCGATAATATCGGGACCGATATTTTGGATCGATATATCGCCGATATTAACTGCATAGCTTGGAAGCCACACGTATGGCGGGAACACTGTTGTGGATGTCCCCATACTAAATAAAAAAAACTCAATTGAGCTGATAAATCAAACTCTTCCAATCTTCCTAACTCTATCAGGTTTTGAAAATTTCATTATTAGTGTGATTATTATTTCATTTAACATTTGTTTATTTTTTTTTCTAATTGTTGTGTTTGCCAACTTTTTTAGAAAATCTAAATACATAGTTTTAGTTTTTCTATAAACACTTCGATGTAAAATTTAATAAAATGAGTTATTTTAATTGAAATTAGGTTATTTTAACTTTCTATTATATTTATTAGCCTAACAAAGTTTATGGTTAAATAATAATAATAATAATAATTATACTATATATAAATAGAAACTCATAGCTATAGTAGAAAGATTTCGGTCCAATCAGTGGCTGTCATATGGTAGCCACTAAGTTTCCTTTTTTTTATTATTTCCTAACTCTGTTTTAGAATATATTGATTTGAAACTAAATGAAGTGGCAAAAATAATAGCTGGTGTGGTCTTGTTGTGTTGTTTCAAGTTGTAGATCCTAAGTTTGAGCTCTTGGAGCCAAATTTTTTTTGTTTTGTTTTAGTATTTGTTCATTTGAAAGTAATAAAAGTAACAAAAAAGGAAGCTGCTGTTGTGGTATTATTTTGTTGTTGCAACTTGCAAGTCCCGAGTTCGAACCTTCTTGAAGCCTTTTTTTTGTTTTTTTAAATAGAAATAGATTTTTGTATTCATAGATTTCATACTTAGTCAAATAATGAAAAAGTAAGATGATGTGATGTTTTGTTTTAAATACGTCAGTTTTAAGAATTATTTTTTGGGTTTGGTTTTGATACCGTAAAGAACGTTGCCGATACTAATCGAATTCGCGTAAACTTACGGAAACGACGCCAGGGTGTAACCAACACAGAACTGCCCGGCGTGCTCCGACGCAATGCGCAAGTTAACAAACCTAGTAGTTATAATAATAATAATAATAATAATAATTTGTATTCATGTGAATTAATTAATTAATTAATTAAAAATAGTTTAGAGGTAACTGCGTTAAGGAAGTGTGTGTTTGGGATTCCTTACACTCAGGAGCTAAAATAATGAAATCCCAAACACCCCCATACCTTACCTTTGACAAACGGAACGTTACATGGGGTTAGGGTTTCTGTGAATCAATCGGTGGTCAAAGAAGATGTCGAATGCAAACCCTAATTCTCCAATTATTCTCAGCAGCGATGATGATGACCCAATAATCGTAGAGAAAGAAAAAACAATAATAATAATGCCAGGAGGAGCAGCATCGACCAGCATTAATCCTTCATCATCATCTGTCACTCAACAACTCAACCACCAGAGCAAAACCAAGAAGACCAAGAAGAAGGAGATAATCGTTCTTCCGGTAATCAAATTGCAAATTATCTTTTTTGCTGTCTTTAAAATTTGTGGAAAAAAAGCTCATGTTATAGTGCATAAGTTTGATGATGACATTCATATCTGTTTAAATATCTGTGAATTTGATGTTTATAGCTCTTATAATTTGTTTTGAGTAACAGTTGGAATTGTTTATTGATATACTAATCAGAATCAGCTAGCTTTTCATAGCAATGTCAGAACTTTTAAATTTATTATAATCTTCAATCCACCAATAATGTAAAAACAATCATTTTTAAACGACTCAGTTTTGCTATCTAAAAAGGGCTAACGGCACAACTTGTTGCCTGTGTGCCTTCTATTTCAATTAGTAGCTTATCTTAAATGACTTATCCAACTTTTTCACCCTGAATAAGCAGAGAAACTGTTTAAATAAGCACCCCCCAACAACAAACAGGCATTAATAGTCACAAAATATACTCAAAAACTTCAAACAGAGTGTTTTGTATCTTAGAGTTTCCAGCATTTGTAACTTGTAAGTCTGCGTCAATATGAACGTTAAGTAAGTTTTAGTCATTAATGAGATTTTTTTTTTGAGTAAGCATAACTTAGATCTTAAGATGCATGTGGGTGTGATTTGTTTCTTTTTCCAGTTGGTTTTGTTGAAACTATAATATTATTTATTTTTATATAATATTATTTATTTTTACTTTTCACAGGGTAAATATTGCTTTATATGCAAGAAAGGTAATCATCGTGTGAAATACTGTCCAGAGAAATCCAGTTGGGGAACTCAAAGCACTAAAATTTGTTTGAATTGTGGTGATGTTGGGCATGAAATGTTCTCATGCAAGAGCATGTATTCTCCAGATGACCTCAAGGTTAGTAGTATCTTTTTGGCTTCATCTATCTACATTTTTGTTGTTTTTGTTTAGTGTAAGTTTTATATTTGTTATTTTGTTTCAGGAAGTACAATGTTATGTTTGCAAGTGTTTTGGCCATCTTTGCTGTGTTAATTATGCTGATGATGGCTCAATAGAGGTTTCTTGTTACAGATGTGGCCAGTTGGGCCATTCTGGTTGGGTAAGCTCTTCACTAGTTCAAACTATTAAAAATAAATTGGATTAATTTTCAGATAAATTGTTTGTGCCAGTCTATATTGAAGAGGAAATTTAGGGGAACATACTATATAATAAATAAAAGATCAGTCATGTCATGTGTGGTCTTCATATTACTTCTCACCATTTATTTACCGTCTCTCTCTCTTATTAAATACACCCTGTATATTGTAATAATGATTTTTCTGTAAAAAAGTTCTAATTATACTAATAAAACAAATTTATTATACAATAAATCACATTTTTTATCAGATTATCTTTTATTTTAATAAATAATAAACTTCGGAATTTAATCCTGTAACTTTTGTTTTTAACCAAATAGTAAATGAAACTCAAATTACATTAAATAGTAAGTAATGTATTTTTGAAACCCAGTTAGACTATGTGTAGTGGAGGGCTACAAAATTGGGGTGGGGGGGGGGGGGGTTTCGACATGTGGCGTCACGTCAGCAGAGGAGCTATTTTCATTTTAGGGATGTAGTGGTGTTCCACATCAAAAATCCCCCCCCCCCCCCAAGGTCTAATTATTTTTCAACCCTAAACAACGCAAGCCCGGCTACAAATCTACACCCCCCCCCCTTTATCACCTGGGGGGGGGGGCAGTGTTCCACATGAAAATTGCCCAAAAAAAAACCCCCAATGTCGCATACTACACATGACCTTATGTATTAACTATTACATATTTTTGAATGTTTAATTAAAATCATTAGTAGATCTAATACATTTTTCACCTATAAGATGCAAAAAGGATTTAAAAATTTTGTGTATTTGATATTTTCCACCCCGTATAGTACACAGTTTCTAACCTGGTTGATATATATAAAAACAAAATAAAAAATTTAAACATACACATAATGCAGAATTTATAAGTTATATACATATACATATATATATATATATATCAAATTCTTGTTATACTTTTGGGTTATAATTTCTTTGCATATTAAAATTTGGGCTTTAGTTAAAATGAGCTAATGCGCGAACCAACGAGCCAATGTGAAGTGACTTGCTAGCTTTTTGAACAACCCTATTGTCAATAAGCCTGTATCAAGATTATTACTAATCTTATCATACAACTTTTTTGTTTTAAAGCTACATAATCTTTCACATTATTCCATATTTTCAATTTGATCCTTATTATAAATATTTACATATGTATTTGTGGAGTTTTGTCTGTTTTGACGTGTAGCTTGCTTGGTTAGATTTAGAGGTTTTATTTAGGCTGATATGGTGGCTTTGTGCAGGAATGTGCAAAATTGCATGCAGAATCAGGCAGTGAATGGACTCCTAGTTCTTGCTGTGTGTGCCATCGGGAATCCCATACGACATGTAAATGCATTGGTGTTCCTAGGGTAATGGGCTTTTAGTTAAATACTTGTATTATTGCCTGTTTGATCTATTACAAATTAAAACATAACCCAGTTGACCCATTTGTAAGTAAGAGTGTAAACGAGCCAAGCCTGAGCTTGGCTCTTTTAACCAACTAGAACTTGATCAAGCTCAAGCTCGACTCGTGCGTAGTTTTTCTAGCTCGAGCTCGGCTCGTTTAAATCTATTAGTTAGTTGATGTACATGATTAAATAAATTATACATAGCATAATAAACATGCTTTAGTTATTTTATCAATTTATAGGTATTAATAATAATAGTTATTACATAAACCTATCATAATATATAAATGCAAATTACTCAAATAAGACACTTTTAGGCTCAAAAGTCAGCCTGGGCTCATTTATTTAACAAACCTATTTTTAAGCTCGAGCTTGTTTAGTCGAGCTTTTAGATAGCCGATCTTGAGTAGCTGTTTGCTACTGCTAGGGTATTTATCGTTCTTTTTAACAATATTTAAGTGGGTTTTTTTCTTTCTTCGAGTTTTAAGAAGGTAAAGAGGAAAAAGGATCCCTCGATCCCTGAGACGGAGGTGGAGAAGGAGAAGAAAAGGGAAAGGAAGATGAAGAAGATGATGAGGAGGAGGATGGAGAAGAAGAATGAGATGGACTCAATGGGTAAACGTGGTAATGATTTAGGAGCAAAATCTATACCTCCTCAACCGAATCCAAAGGGTTCAGGTAGTTTGATAACCGAGCATCCTCCTGCCTATAATCATAACTTTAACCATAACTATAACCATGGGCGGGGATATCCTATGGCCGTTCACAGATTCCAATTTAATGGTGGTAGCGGTAATAGTTCAGGCTTTCATATCAATCCAGGCATGTTTCATGCAGCAGGCTATAATAGATATCAACATAGGTTTTCTGCACCTGGATTTAGAAATTCGAGTAGTTATGGAAGAGGAGAACATGGCTGAGGTTCTTAGTCTTCTTGCTGACCCCAACGAGTACAGTTAGAAGACCGACCGATAGGCTATGTAGATATGACAATTGGTTGCAACAACCTTTTGGTATTGTTTTTGGTTTTATGTTCTTTTTGGGAGTGAATACCAAATGTTTCTTTGTTTCATTGTAACACATTTTTATATGCTGTGTAAGATAGAACAGAAGCAGAAAAACAATTTTTTTTAGAATATGTAAACATTGGTTGTTGTTGTAGGAAGTGACTCTTCATTGGATCATGTGAATATCAATTCGTTGGGTGTTGATTATTTAAATGCTGAAAAGTGGACATGGATTTTGAAGCAGGAATCCGCGCGTATTAGTTTCAGACAGATGATCCATGAATATCAAATTCGAGCATTTTGGGCGAGCACAATTTTCGTGTAGCCTAATCATTTGTAAGGATATTTCTCTTTGTGATTGAACTCTGGTGAGAGAATAAGTATTTGTTTGGAAAAGGAGAGGCAAAAGTAGGGACATATGTCCAACTAGAGGTGTTCAAGTTCGATTCGGATTTGAAAATGTTAAAATTCGACTCGATTTGAATTCAATTATCACTGTTCAAATTCGTTTTTAAAAAAACTGAATTCGATTCGAATTCAAGTCTGGTAATCAAATTCGAATCAAATACAAATCTATAATTTTCAAAAAGCATTATGACCCAGTTACGAAGTTCTTAGTCTCAACAAAAGGGGAAAATGATTTGATGTCTTAGCCGTTAAAATTATCCGAAATTTAAATGCCTGATACGAGTTTTAGAAAAAGACCCTTATATAAAAATACCTTCCAAAATGGACCAATAAAACATCTTAGTAATAGGTTATCTACAAGTCCATTACTTCATTAGTATGTCCAGGCTCAGTAACATATTATTAGATTGTTTGATGTCGATGGACTTGTTCAAAAATTGAAGCTCTTGTTGATTTTTTATCATCCAAGTTCACTTATTAATGTTAAAAAAACATATATATTTATATGTGTGTATAACTTTTTTTTAAAATTATATGCTCTCATCAAGACCATGCCTAGACGTTGGCCGAGCCCTGTACGAGACTGAGATGGCCCTGACTACTTATAAGTTATGAATACTTATGCTACTTAGACGATGCTCATCATCCGTCAAAGTACAATCCAAATATCACTATATGAGATATAACAAAACTATGAAGGACTAATAGTTATGTACAACTATGAACTGCTTAAGTCTGATGTAGGCCCACTAAGACCCACTTGTCCCGTGTCACTACAAATATGAGAAAAGACCATGCAACTTACAAAGACTGAACCAACATAAAAACAACCAATTGAAGAAAAGGTTGTCAAGTCTAAATGATAAACGCATCTGGCAGATGTAAAAATATGCTAAAGAGAGATCAATATGTGAATTAATACAACTCTTATACATAGAAAATATACTTGTGTATTAATTGAAATAACGTGTATGTGTTAGGTGGTTAATTCGATGACTAATTACTACATAACATACAAAGTAACGAGAGCATTCTTTTTATTTTAAACTTTAGGTTTGTATTTGATACATATGTAACAAAAATTTGTTTCAATAACCAAAAACTAAATAGTTACGTGATATCACGATATATCATCCCGTATTTCTCATTTTTGAATTTATAATATATATAAACTAGTTTTAGAGCCCGTGTCACACACGGGATAATTTAAATTATAAAATTACAAATAAAACAAATAATTACATAACCTATATGAAAAAATATATTGCATATATATTGTATCTATGCTATGTGTACATAAATTAATTTTATATATATCATAAAATGATTTTTTTAAATGAACTTAATAAAAAAAATGCACGTGTATAAACGTGCCCAATAACCCTCTTTTTATTGAAAATTTCATTCTTAGTGTCATATGTGTATAATTGAAAATTTTTTGGTTATTAACCAATTTTGGGAATAAAACTTCTCAGAATATAGTAGTTCTAACCACTCAATCTGAATATAGAATAAGTGTTACCTTTGTTGATATATTTATCAATTTACCACCCATCGAATGAAAGTAGAACATTAAATTGTAACGACGGATGTTCTTCAAAAATTATTTTTTTATGAGCTACACCATGAAAAAGATCTTGATAAATTTCAGGGAGCTTCTCGACTTTGTCATAATAACAACATAAAAATAGCATGTTAACTCATTCTATTTTATGAATATTTTGCTTCATTTGAGCATAGTTTTGCATGACATGCTTCCCATACAACATAGCATATATTTATAATTAATGATTAAAAAATTACTTTGTAAAATGAAAGCATATTCGAGTTTTGTTTTTCTTTACAATCTTCTATAACATACATAATACAATATGTTAATGATAACATTTGAAATTATATTCTTTTCAATCTTTGACAAACATGGTTTATTGTTGATTTTTGGATTTCACCTTGTATTTTTTAATACATAGTAAATAATATGTTAATATTTATTTTTATAAAAATGTATAGATATAATATAAATTGAGTATAAAAGGAAAGCGAATATTTATTAATCTATCTACCTATTCTAATAAACTAAAATAAATGGGGACGCTTGTCATGTTTTGGTTAATTCTCACAAATTTTTTCCTTTCAAAACTAATATACCCTAAGAGCATTCCCAATGGATTCTCTAAATTATGTGAGGGGTTCTCCTTTTTTAGAGATGGTTAAAAATGGTTGTGAGAGAATGAGAGAGAAAATGTTACTGTTCATGGTTAAATTTGAAGAATCGCATTGTTAATCTCTATAATTTTTTAATGTTTTTGAAAGTGGTTGTGAGTGAATAAGAGAGAAAATGTAATGATAAAAGTATAAAAAAATATTATTTAATTGAAAATGAGATAGAATAGATAGTGTTTTTAGTGTAATTATAGAGATAAAGATAGAGGATTGAATGAGAATGCTCTAATATATGTAATAAATCAATAATTATTCACTTTCCATTTACACTATATTTATATAATATCTATATATTTTTATAAATATAAATATTAACATATTATTTTACTATATATTTCAAAATACTTGGTGAATTCCAAAATCCAACAACAAATCATGTTTCTCAAATGAAAATTGTTTCGGGTTTTTTTGTGGAAGTTAAATTTTATTTTATGGGTCAAAAATTGGTAAATAAATTGTTTGGTACAAGTTAACTACATTTAGGTCAAAATTTGTTACGGGTCAAAAATGAAAATTTTGAGAATGCAAAATAGATTTATCGTTAAATTTGTTATGAGTTCAAAGTGTTGACTTTAAAATGTCAAAAATATGAAACTTAGAATTTTAAACATGATTCGGGTTTCAAGTTTATTTTTTCTTTATCTTTAAGGGCATTTTTTGAAATAATAAAAAGGTTCAGGATTTGACAAATTGACTATTTTTCCCTCAACTATTAAAATTTAAGAAAATATTGCTTACACTTTCGACATGCCACCCCCATGCCTATCAATGCTTCTAGCTTTTATCAAATTTGAAATATTTATGTCAACATTAATTTTTCCTTCAATGGTGATTAAAACGTTGTATAGGAAGCATGTCATGTAAAACTATGCTCAAATGAAACAAAATATTCACAAAATTGAATTGGTTTACATGCTATTTTTTATGTTGTCAAGAAGCCCTCTGAAACTTATCAAAATCTTTTTTTTGGTGTAGCTCAGAAAAATATAGTTCTTGAAGAACATCAATTGCTACAATTTAATATCCTACTTTCCTTTGTTGGTGGTAAATTGATAAATATATCAATAAAGGTAACGTCTCTTTTGTATTTGGGCTGAGTGGTTAGAACTACAATCGTATGAGAAGTTTTATTTTTGAAATTGGTTCGTAACCAAAATTCTTTCAATTATACATATATGACACCGAGAATGAATTTTTCAATAGAAAGAAGCATTATCGGGTACGATTTTGCACGTGCATTTTTTTTATTAAGTTCATTTAAAAAAATCATTTTGTGATATAAATAAAATTAATTTATGTACATATTGTATAGATATAAGCATAGATGTAATACATTTTTTTTCATATACGCTATGTAATTATTTGTTTTACTTATAATTTTATAATTTGAATTATCCCGTGTGTGACACGAGCTCTAAAACTAGTTACATATATTAGGGTTAATTAAGATGTTGGTTTTGGAGGGAAAAGTATTGTGAGAATTAACAAAAAGATGACAAGTGTCTACAATTATTTTACTTTATTAGAATAGGTAGATGAAACCCCTAAAATCCTACATGTCGTGATGTGGTCACTCCCCCATTTTATGGAAGCCACTAAATTGCTTGATTTTTAAATGGAGCTCTCTCATTGATTTAACCCAAATTCATGGGTATGGGTCTTACCAAAATCAAATAGCTCTTAAACGGGTTATAACATCTCATTAAAATTAAAAATTTTAATCTTACCAATTATTTGATATGAAAATCCTATAAAATAGGGATATGCTAAAATTTAATATCCAATTTAAAAAGAAAAAGATCTTATTTATAATTAATAAATAATTTTATAGTAAAAAACATAAGCAGGTAATGGGTCACCAAATCCGGATAGCTTTCAAACGGGTTATAACATATCATTTATTTATGAAACCATTTCATCATAAAACCCTAAGTATATTATTAACTTTCTTACAATAAAGAAAATTAAAAGCATAAAAATAAATATTAAAAAACGAAAAATGTAAAACAACCATTCTCTCAAGCCATCAGATTGCTTTATTTGTAAATTTAGGCTTCTCACACATTTGACCCGAATTCACGGGTAAAGGTCTCACCAAACTCAGATAGCTCTTAAACGGGTTATAACATCTCATTATATTAAAAATTAATCTCATCAAATATTTGATATGAAAATCCTATAAAATAGGGATATACTAAAAATTAATATCCTATTTTATTAAAAAAAGATATTATTTATAATTAATAAACAATTTTATAATAAAGAAAATAAACGGGTAATGAGTATCACCAAACCCAAATAGCTTTTAAACCGGATTATAACATATCATTTACATTTATTTGTGAAACCATTTTATCATCAAATCTCAAGTATATTAATTATTAACTTTCTTACAATAAATAAAATTAAAATTCAAATATATATATATATATAAATATTAAAACGAATAATGTAAAACAACCCCGTAATATGGGGGATAAAATCTAGTTTTGTTATAAAAAAAAACACTAATGTAACGTGACACGATGAATTTTTAAATACAAAAGATTGAAATTACTTACATAAATGATGAAACTTAATTGATATATATGTAGTTATCCACCCGACTTTCAATGTCCACGTTATATATTTGGTTTGAATTTTGATTATTGTAAGAATTTGTGATCAATTCTCAATTATATCGTACACGTTTT
Source organism: Bidens hawaiensis (assembly GCF_021521415.1). NCBI lineage: Eukaryota > Viridiplantae > Streptophyta > Magnoliopsida > Asterales > Asteraceae > Bidens > Bidens hawaiensis. Next base: position 204,587 of record NW_027494361.1, on the reverse strand, counting down.
CAAAATTATATAACGATTCAAAGAAATCACTAAAAGTTTTTTTATTATCTAAATTCTAAAGTGACTCAAATTTCATTTACAAAAATATATGTTTTCAAAAGTTACAAAAGCATTATTTATGTTTGTATGGGTATGCAGGTCTCATCCTTGGTATCTAAAATTCATTTGATCATCCTTTACGTTTCATTTTAATTTCCTATCATTTATAGCTAATTTCATTATTTTTTTTAGTTAAATCAGAGCATATGACAGCAAACCAGTTTTTTTATATCAATCCTCCTAAATTGCATGTTTGCTTCCAATTTTATCTTGAACTCCAAATTCAATAATCTAGCTGATCTCCACACACAAACGCACACCAAAATGACAACAAAAACTAGCAAGAATGAAAGATCAATTAACATGAAAATTCCACAAAGAAATTACATACATTTTCCAAATCTACATTAGCCACAAAGGATGAAAGTGAAAAAAAAAAATGAAACATAAACAATTGCTAGAGACCTAGAGTGATTTTAAAATATAAAGAATGAAACATGCAAATTGATACAACCATTAATTATACTTTTCTTGTAATCTCACTTGGTGACATTATGGATCACACGAAAGTTCTAGCAATAAAATCTAACAAAAAAAATTATACAACCTGGGATCCTACTAAACAAACTAAAGGCGAACATTTTCCTATGAATAAAACATAGACTAAATCGAACTATTTAGATAAGCCGTCTTGTTGTGTAATTTTATTTTGTTAGTTCGTCAATGTTTTTTCAGGCCTAATATGTCTTTCTTCCATGTACTCCTCTCTTGTATTGCAAAGAAACTTTAAAAGGCGCACATTGCAACGGTTTTTCCAAAAATAAATATATACATATATACATGTTTAGTTGTTGACGGCTACATTACGAACGTTCTGCAACGGGAAGCTCACTTATTTAATAAACCAACGAAAATGAACACATGTTTCATTCGTTCATTTATGTTTGTTTATCTTTATTCAGTTATGTTTGTGAACTGTTTATTTAGAATTTAAACAAACAAGCACGAAATAAACAAACACGAACACAAACGAAATATGTGTTGGATTAAGTGTAGAGGCGTAATTAGACGAGGGAGCAAACATGATGGAGGAATTAATGAATTAATTTATTTAATGAAAGAAAGTAAGATCGGAGTAAAAGAAGGGTTAAAAGGCGAAAAGCAAGTAAAGTAAAGTAAAGTAACCTGAGCCTGACAGCCTGATGGAGTAGGCCAAGCTGCTACTCATCTCTCTGTATGATTGGTTCGTTCATATTAATATTGCTTCTTCAATCTCTTTTGATTTGATTGAAACCAACCAGATCTAGGTCACTCCTAGGACTGAGTTTGCTATTTCAATTCTGCAATCAGGTCTTCGATTTCGCCAATTCTATTCAACCTCTGATTTTGATTGATTTCTGGTATCAATTCGATCTTCAATCTCTTATTATATTATTGATGCCGGATTATTACGATTTCATATTATTATTGTTGTTGTTGTTTTGCCGCCTTCTTCGCTGAGGTATATTTCTTCATTTTATTTTATCATAATTAAGTTTCATTCACTCTCTTCTTTCATATTTCTCACTATTCTTTTCCTCATAACACACACACACACACACACATATATATATTAGGTTTATTCCTAAATGCAGATTTATTTCTTTAGTTTTTTTTCACTGAAATCTGGTGCTGAAATTATTAATTAATAATGAAATCTAACAAACATTTTTTATGTTTGATTGCTTGTGCTTCTTGGATCACAATTTCAGATTAATTATAATAAGTTATCAGTTATGGTAGAATACAAATTTTAATGTGCTTATTCTATGGATTACTTGTTTTGATTATCAAATATTTCCTAGTTAATACCAGAAGTACATCTTAGAAGTTTCTTAGTTTTGATGTAGATTATTTAATGTTGGACACTGGTATTCTATGGATCGATTTTGAATTGGATTGTGGCTTCGTGATTAATAAGAACACAAGACACACTTACGTATATATATGAATTATGAGGTACATAATAAGTAAGATTGAGAATTAACAAACAAACAAACAGACTCTTGATCAATGATTACATGTTCAACCGATACAAGAACTGACTAAAACATATGCTTGATATGAACAGCATACTTATAGGTTATGAAACGGTGTGTACGTCACTGTTTCATGCCCTACTTGTATGTTCTAATACAAATGACGGCGTCTAGACCTAATTTCATGGCCTCCAGCCGTTAAATATCCAGTCATAGATTAAGTAAATAAACAAGTAGCGAGCCCAATCTTTTAATGGATTAGTAGATTGATAATGACATGAAGTCATGATCTCAAATAATTGATGAGAGATATTTGTTTGTGTTATGAAGATGAGCAACATGACAAGTGAAAGCAGTGAGGATTCTCCATCAGCTGACGAAGTAAGCTCTGGGACACTGAAGAAAGGTCCATGGACATCTGCTGAAGATGCAATTTTGGTGGAATATGTGAAAAAACATGGAGAAGGGAACTGGAACGCTGTTCAGAAGCATTCTGGGCTTTTTCGTTGTGGTAAAAGTTGTCGGTTACGATGGGCAAACCACTTACGTCCTGATCTGAAAAAAGGTACATTTACACCTGAGGAGGAGCGCCGAATCGTTGAACTCCATGCTAAGATGGGTAACAAATGGGCCCGCATGGCTCTTGAGGTACTTTACTTCCTAATTATACTATGTTTCTTATTTGCATTACAGTTTGTGCAAAATTTTAAAACTGCTTTATATTAATTGGCATCCGTTAGGTTTGGTAGTCGCATAATAAATGTGACTCCTATAATTTCTTGTATGTGAATTTTACATTCATACATGTGAAATTATGAATATGTGTATGCATAGTTGTCAATAGCGAATAGCGGTAAATAGCGACTGCTATTACATATTTAGCGATATAGGAGTAGAAAATTTTTAAGCAAATAATTAGGGTTTATATTCACATAAAAACTTTTAGGGTGGAACTTGTGGAAGGTGCAGCTCTTTGGTCGATAAACAAGCCTAAAAATAGGTTTCTATATATATTAAAAAATAAAATAAAAACAAAAAAAAACCCTAAATACCGCTATAATCACGCTAAATGACCGATATTTAGTATATAGCGGCCTATAGCCGCATTGCTACGTAGCGCGCTATAGCGCCCGCTATCACCGCTGTTGACAACTATGTGTATGTATACATTTTTGCATTTGCCAATTTTCTATACATTTTTATATTTGCCATTTGTTGCCTTTCCTTTTTGTTAAATTTTTGAGGATAATGTAAAAATGTGATATCAGTTTGCTTTTGACATGATGCTGCATTTTATAGATTTTATTATAGAATCATCTTCAATCTATTGATTGCTTTAAGAAATTCAAAGGAAAATGAAATTTTTAGTGGAAACTTGTGCTGCTTTATTTACTAAGATCCCCATTATGGTTTTGTTTTCAGTTACCTGGACGTACAGACAATGAAATCAAAAACTTTTGGAACACAAGAACCAAAAGAAGACAGCGTGCTGGATTACCGATTTACCCTCATGATGTTTGTTTGCAAACACTAAACGACAGTGCACAAGCCCAAAACATGGTCACATTCGATGCACCACATTCTGAAGACTCGCCAAATGATGATACCTTCCCAATTCCACCTGTTGAGTTCAAGAATTTGGAAATAAATCAGGACCCAGGCATCCTTGATTTACCATCAGGCAGTTATCTTACTAATGATAGTTTTCTATTCCCCGTGCCCAAACGGGCCCGAATATCCAATACTTATCCAGTATTTGATGGTGATCCTAATGCCTTTCTTAATGGCAACACTTCTTCTTCTGGGCCCAATGTATGGGCCCAGAAAATGGAGCTCCCTTCAATCCATTATTCTACCCAAATGGGTAGTCCTTCCCCACTTGAATCTGTAATCCGACAGTCGGTTGCTGACAGGGACAGTGGGTTGTTAGAGGCAGTGCTGTTACAATCCCAAAATTTGAATAATTCAAGTGTTTCTCGTGACAGTTCGTCTCAGATTGATGACTGGGGTGGCTCACCTTTGGGTCATTCTGCTGCCTCTGTTTTCAGTGAATATACTCACTTAGGTGATGAACATCAGTCTGTTGAGACTATTTCAGGTAACAACTTTATTTAATAGTTATAATACTAGTCGTCTATTAAAGTTTTTTTGTTCGATGATTTTGTCCGTTAAAACACTTGTTGCACAGATTCAGATGCTTTTTACTGCAACACAAAGTTCAAAGTTTTTCTTCCAATAATTATATTTTCTTGTTTTGTTTATTTCCATGCAAAATTTCCCAAAACAATAGAGGTGGTTTGCTGCAGTTCTGAGTCCAGTCAAAATATGTAATTTTGGCCTTAGCGTTATTTTTTTAATTAAATAATCAATGTACCAAACATGATTAAAAAATGACATATTATTTCAATGATAATATTATTTTTAATTAGGTGGCATTATGCATAAAATATATGCTTTGGCCTGTTTCCTTTTTAGCCTATCTTTTTCTATCTTACCCGCGGACCTAGATAAACACAATGCGATTATGAAATTTGAAGTATTTTGAGTGGTATATTTGATATTAATTTTTTGGTTGGGTGAATATGATATTATGCTTTGTATTTTAGCTATTTTGTTTATAATTAGTGGAAAACAATATCTTATTTTGAAAATCAATCTGATTGTTGAAGTTTGGATGATTAGTTAAGCATGAAGCGGAGGAATTTGGTAAGCAAGAAGCCCATCTGAATCCAATCTATTCCAGACCAGATTTTGTTTTGGGGAACTTGTTTAGTTCCAGCTCAAATGCTGCACACACCAGCCCAATTCGGGCACTTGTTGGTGATGATGATTTTGACTCACCATTTCACTACGAGTCTACCGGAAAATGGGACGACATTTCGGAAATCTGTAGAGGCTTGGGAAACCGTTAAATGTGTGTGTCAGTTTTAAAATGACTACTTGGTGAGATAGTCATTGTATTGTGCTTTAAAAGGACTTTTCAGACCATTTTTTCTTCTTTTCTTTGAACAGCTCAAATTCAAGTGGATATTTGTGATTGATGTAAAGACTGCTTCAGCTATATTTCCATAATGGTTTTAAAGACTGTTTCTGCTATATTCCATGATGGTTGTTTGAAATAGTTATTTGGTTAGGGTAAAACTAGGTTTCGGTTAGTCCTTGAAAGCATTTCAATCTACTATGAGTAATAGTTTTAGCAAGCATCAGTGAAGTTCACTGATAATTAGAGAAACCTGTGAATCCGACTAGAGGTGTACAAAACCGGTTTTAAACCCAAACCGAACCGGCTTATAAACCGAACCGGTTTGGTCAATGGCTGGTCAAAACCGGTTTGACTCAAACCGGTTCGGTTTATAAACCGGTTTAGACACAAGATAGGCCGACCTGGTCACGTCGGTTCGGTTCGGTTTATAAATCGGTTTAACCGGTTTTAACCGGTTTTTCTCAAACCGGTTCGGTTTTAAAACCGGTTTGGTAGATCTTAAGGGGAACCGGTCCTGAAACTGGTGGTTTGGGTCGGGTTGGGAACCGGTTTGGGTGAAACCGGTTTTAAACCTAAACCGGTTCGGTTTGGTTTGCCTAAAACCGGTCCCAAACCAGTTTTTTTGTACACCTCTAAATCCGACAGTGGTATATGACTTGGATGTTGGATCGCCATTAGGGTTTGTTATATTATGCAGAAGTACAAGCTTCATGTTTTATACTCAACTGTTTTTTTATTGGGTTTTCCTAATCAGTTAGGTGATTTCATAACTACTTTCGAATATTACTTGACAAAAACTTGAACATTATGTCTTGAAATATGAATTGAGATGGTAAATTTGCTTATGTGGATGATTTTTTCTTATGCAAATGATAAAAGAAGTAAAAAAGTCATTTCACAAACCATGACTAAATCAGTTCTTGGATTTAGTTCAGTTAACCGAAAAAGAACATTACTGAGTACTGACATAATACTTGCAGCGTCCAACTCGCAGAACGTAAAACATACCACCCAAACAATAGTATTCATTCCAAATCGTATACTGCAATAAACGACATCAACACACTCCCCAGCCATAACTTCCCATCCCTCTCCTCGACTTCACTCACAGCCCTTACGACTTTACCTTGTGCATCCTCCAATACCTGTAAAATCTTCCCATCTGGACTGTACTTGACAATAATACCATGAAGCCGACCACCAACAGTCATCAGGTAATGATACTTGATTGGGATTGGTAGCTTCAACAGAAAAGTTCTGAATTTTGGGAATAAGCCGCAGATGTGAGCATACATCGACCGGCGCGTGTGAATTGCCACCCAAAATTCACCCTTTTCATTTGTCCTCACGTTGTCCGGGAATCCAGGTAAAATGGCAAACACTTCAGATGTCCCTGCTTTCTCCCCCTTTATAAAATACTTTATTAACCTGCATCGCAAGGGTGATAAATACTTTGAAACAATGGAAATGGCAAACTGGTAAATCCGTGCTCACCTGCCTCTGGACCCCTCGCAAAAGACGAAGAAAGAACCGTCCTTGCTGAAGGACACTCCATTTGGGAACTGGAGTTTGTCAAGAAGAACACTTGTCTTTTTTGTGACTGGATCGTATTTCAGAAGTCTGCCAGTGTCGTCCGCTGAGAAAACTACATGCATAAAGTTCCTGAAAATAAACAGTCATAATATATATAGTTCAGGGTTAAACTCAAGTCTAAAATCACTACATATGTAGTTTCTAACATGTCGAGAGCGGTTAAAACAAATTGGTGATTAAAGATTAATAAGACCCAAATTGTGAAACTTCTGAGTTTGTTGACCAAATTGGTCAACCACAGACCTGTATATGTTTCCTAGGATGGTTCTTGATTAAAACAAAATGAATACAAATTGATACTTAAGCTTGGATACAAGAAATTTAAATCATAATGTACACACCATGTAGTATACAAAAACGTATCTGGCGAATAAACCTATGTATTTTTGTCAAACCACAAACAATAGGGGTAATATAAAAACCCACCAGTCCATGCTGTTTCTAAATCTATGCAGTGTTTAGACGAAAAAATGGATGAATTTATTTTTACTAAAATAAAAAGGCCTCACTCTAACTATATCAATGAATTAATATTAATATGTAACTTGTTTTAAATAAATACCTTCGGTGATACTTTGTGCTGCTATCTGTAAAGTATATGTTTCCATCATCATCAATATCCAGATCATTTGTAAACTTTAAAGGAACTCCTTCAACCTCGGTTACCAGAGGCGTCGCCAGACCGCCCTCCGGCCCAACCTTTAGCAACCCAAAATATGCATCAGCGATATACAAATCACCACTCTTCTTGTCAAACCGCAACCCCAACGGCCTCCCACATATATGCTCATTCTTAAAGTAACCAAAGATTGTTGGCTTTCTGTCACATATCTCTGACCTGAAACATAAATTCACTTCAACTAGACCCGGCAATTTTCACCCACAATATATGGGTCATTTTTAAGATATTGGGGGCTATTTCTCACAGAACGGGCCAGAGTGGGTTGATTGAGACGACCCTATCTAATAAAAAAGGGTCAGACTGGGTTGGTGTTAATTTTCAAACGGGTCAGACTAGGTTGGTGTTAATTTTCAAACGGGTCAGAATGGGTTGGTGAAAATTTTCAAACAGGTCAGAATGGGTTGGTGCTAATTTTCAAACGGGTCAGAATGGGTTAATATTGGATATTTGGATGCGCAATCTGGCACTGGTAAGCGCGGAATGCGGCATCAAACGTGTAACCGGTGTCAGTACACGAGTAATGTGGTATCGCTACATGCGTAACACGGCATCGAATGGGTAAACAATGCCGGAACGCGTGCAAACAGCATTAAACACACCGCTCTCGTAACCGGCACCGTTACTCGCATTTCCTTGGCCCTTGTCGGTGTAACCACGCTCATAACCGACACCGGACTGAGCAAAACTGGCACCAGAATGCGCCTAACCGGCATTTAAACATGTGTAACCAATGCCTAAATGCGCGTAACAGGTGCCAAAAACCAGAAGCAAAGCTGAGAACACTTCTGTTGTTACCCGAAACCCTCTCTGACCAGTCCCATTTTGACCCGAACCCATCTCACCCCGAACCAAAATTAACCCTTTTCTGAATCAACCCGTTCCGACCCAAACCCGTTCTTACCCGCCCGACCCAACCCGTTTGCCAGTCCTAAGTTCAACAAACAAACCAATTACCTATTCGGTGACGTATAGGCAAAATCCAACCACGAGTTGCCATTCCAGAAGACAACCCGGCCATCAGCAAGGCCAGTATACGGCCCACGCCCTTGCGGGTCAAAAGTCACACTCTCGGGCCCTTGAATCTCATTCAAAAACCTTATTTCCGACTTCTGTAGCAAATTCTCTGAATCCTTATCCTTGGGCACCTCAGACCACGGCGGCAGGTCCACTTTTATGGCCTCAAAGTCCGAGAAATCAGCGACCGCACTGTGTCTCAATGGGTCCAGTCCGCAGTAAACTGCCAGCAGCAGAATAATGATTCCGGCGAGTATTCCGGCGAAGGTCATTGTGATTTACACCAGTAGTTTGGCAGTTAGTAGTTGGATAGCTAGCTATATAATAAGTTTGATGATTACAAGACAAATGAAATGTTGTAGACCGTGTGATCCACCAAACACCTACTTTTGTTTAAGACTCTAGCTACCGTATATTAAATATTAAAACTATTTTTTCGAATCTTATCCTTCTCCTACCCTACCATAACTTTATTATTACTGGGATATACTGAGTACGACGAGAATGATCATGTGATATAATTCACGGGCTGAATCATTAAAAATAATAATGACCGTTAACTAGCTGTTAAATAGTCCCGATATCCGTTTAACGTTTACCCATCACTAGGAAATAGTATAAGAATATATCAATTAGTCGGGATCAATTAAGACTTCTAGGGTTTATGTCTTGACGGGTCTATGTATTATTGTCAAAAAAATGTTTGAAGATCAAACAAGAAGGATTTATCAAGATGTAACCCTATCAATGGCTTGATAGAGATAATGCTTCACTTACCAACTAATAGATTCAATAAAAGGGATGAAGCATAAAACTTAACTGATGATTTATTGAAGAATGCGAATGATTTAAATAGCTACATAAACAAGAGAAAGGAAAAAAAAAACAAACATTTTAGACAATTCTTAGAAAACATGAAAAGACTAAAGATGAATTCTTAAAAACCAGGACACCACTTGCTTAATGTTCCAAAACGTGTTGTTCCGGACACATTCAAGCTTATTCAAACGACTCTAACTTCAAATGACTACATGGAACACACATGAATCACGCGCCTCATACGTGATTTGTAGGTCACTACTCTTTCACTAGCAGTGTCCAACTCGCAGAACGTGAAACACACAACAAATGTACGTAAATAGTATTCATTCCAAATTGTATACTGCAATAAACGACATCAACACACTCCCCAACCATAACTTCCCATCCCTCTCCTCAACTTCACTCACAGCTCTTACGACTTTACCTTGCGCGTCCTCCAACACCTGTACGATCTTCCCATCTGGGCTGAACTTGATAACCAAACCATGAGGCCAACCACCAAGGCTCATCATGTAATGATACTTGATCGGTATTGGTAGTTTTAGCAAAAATGTTCTGAATTTTGGGAACAGGCTGCATACGTGAGTGTACATCGACCGACGAGTGTGAATCGCGACCCAAAACTCACCTTTTGCGTTTGTCCTCACGTTGTCTGGTGAGCCGGGTAAAATGGCAAACACTTCGGATGTCCATGCTTTTTCTCCCTTTATAAAATACTTCATTAACCTACATCACAAGGGTGATAAATACTTTGAAAGTTGAAACTATGAAAATGGCAAATATATATGTAATTGTAATTCAGTGCTCACCTGCCTCTAGACCCCTCACAGAATACGAAGAAAGAACCGTCCTTGCTTAATGACACGCCATTAGGTAACTGGAGGTTTCCGACAAGAACACTTGTCTTTTTTGTGACCGGATCGTATTTCATAAGTCTACCACTGTCATCTCCTGAGTAAGCTACCTGCATAAAGTTCCTGAATATAAACTTATATTAATATATAATCAATATGACTGTCGGGGAGGGATAATGAGAAAACTTTTTTTTTCGTGATAGAACTAAAAAACTCCATACTGCATATATATATGTAATACTAATATCAAATTAGTTGTATGATATAGTGCAAATTTGTAGTATGGAGTCCATTGAGAATGAGTTTTCTAATGATCCTGTATATAGATTAGATTATGGTTTATCTGTGTTTAGTCCACGCGCCCGGTTACTGAAAATATATAGAGTTTTATTCATGTTTACTTTGATTATTGCTCACCAAGAATATAATCACCGGTCAGTTTTTGAAACAAAATATAAGCAACTTTATGTTAGATTGAAGGATTTATGAAAAACAAATTGATGATTAAAGATTATTTTAACCAATTTATGAATATCTGAGTGTGTTGACCAAACTGTTCAACCAAATTGGTATAAATTTCCTAGGATGCTTCTTGATTGAAAGTTTTTATTTATTTATTACAAATGAATATAACTCAACTTTAAACTATGTTTTAAAAGAGGTGAAAGTGTCAAAAGTTCAAAGTTTGATTAATTGTTAATATTGAGTTAAAACCCATGCAATGGCTGATATCCACAAGTGTTCTAGCACAATAGATCAATGCTTGGTCAAAATTGGTGAGGATATGTGTTGATTTAGCTGGGAGTGACCATTATGCTTTGTTCCTAGAGTTAGGAATGTTAAGTAGAATTTTGTATATAATAATTTGAATTTGATAAACAGTAACTTAATTTTTATCATTATTTTTTTTTTTAAATTTCAGTTTCACTATAACTAATATACTCTACTAAGCCATTTAATTTCAATTTTTTTTGGTTTTTCTAATAACTTATATTTGTTAACTTTAAAAATTCACAGCAGATACGCATATTTTCTTACCTTGACATTCTGGTATAAATTATATTGTCACGTACAAATAACAACTTTTTAAATAAAGCACAAGTCTGGATTGATAATCTTTTGTTAGTTATGTACAAAGTGTATGAGATCACTAAACTAACATGTGCGTGATACATATCTTAGTGTGAAAGTCACTCAAGAAAAAGACTTTTAACAAACATCTCTATTTCTACCTCTATCTCTATACCTAATAGAAAAGTAAAAGTCACTAAAAAAAAGACTTTTAATAAACATCGCTATTTCTACCTCTATCTCTATACCTAATACAAAAAAAATCATATGAAACACATGACACAATTCTAGGTCTACTCAATTTTGTTTTACCACTTCTTTATGCTATTAAATAATGATATTAAATAATAATAACACACATTAAAAATATAAATTAATTATGGATACTTTAATATATATAAATTTAATTTGAAATTACGGATAGTTATAATTGTCTTTGAGTGATTTTTAAAAATTTAATGTGTATTGATCAGTGTTTTGAAACCCGGCCCGGCCCAGCCGGTCGGACCGACCGGGACCCGGTCCCTATACCGGGTCGGGTCAGTGTATTTTGGACATTTCTAAAAACCCGGCCGGGTTTTGCGGGTGGCGGTCGGCCCGGACCGATTGATCGGGTGGACCGGTAAAACTCATTTTTTATTAAATCCAAAATGAAATGCGTATGCCAGAATTTGAACTTGGGTCATTTCAGAGATAAAAGCTTTAATAATTACCCCTTGAGCCAACCAACCAAGCTTCATTGATGTCTCTATTGATCAAACATAAATCATATATATTTAAAAAGCAATGTACAAAATATAAATAAATATTAAAGTTTGTTATTATTATTATTTTTTATATGTATATGAATTATATATATACATAAATATATATTTAAATTATTTATGACATCATCCGGGTCAAACACCGGTCCGCCCTCCCGGGTCGGTCCGACCTTTGACCCGGTAAGGCTTCCGGGTTGACGTCCGAGCCGGGTCTGAAACATTAGTTTTGATGATTTGAATTATAAAAGTACAGCATGTCAAATAATAAAACTTAGCACGTGGTATTAAAAAATCAAAGTTTAGCTCTTAATAGTAAAAAGGTATCAAGTACACTTCAATTGAATTAACATTTATCAATTACATAAAAGAAATGTTTACTACCCATTTGAAACAAAAATGTTTTAAAAATTATTTTAACAGAATTTATAACTATCGCGTCCAAGTTTGTTTTTAAAAAAATATATTTTGCCGACTGTATACGTAAACAAAGTTCATTATATTTTATTCAATCTATACAACACACAGATGAAAAAAATGTTTACAGCACGGACATATATATATATTTATACATATTTTTTTACTATTTATATATAATTACATTTATTTAAAGCGTGTAATTTATATGATTCACCCAAAATCTATTGGGCGCTAGTGACATGTCCCCTTAATTGTGTTTTGTAAACTGTTTATGGGACCAAATCTCTCTCTTGTAAATAAAATGTTAAGCGTTTAGTAGAAAATCAACAGATTGTTAAATAGAATGATTTCGCTATTTAAGAAAGTCAACTTTGGGTCAAAGTTAGATGGTGTAAAAGTTGGGTCACTAGTCACTACGTACGTTCTCTTGCTCTCTCTGTATATGTAGGAAACAATTGGACAAAGAAAACTAAATGATTATAAAATGATACCTCTTAAGTATTAACTATATCAACGAATATGTGCGTAACTTGTTTCGCATCACATATCATTAGTGTGGTACTTAGATAAAAACGAAGACGCAAGATAAATTAAATAAATACCTTCAGTGATACTTTGTGCTGCTATCAGTAAAGTATATGTTCCCCTCATCATCAATGCCAAGATCATTTGTGAACTTTAGAGGAACTCCTTCAACCTCGGTTACTAGAGGCGTTGCCAGACCGCCCTTTGGCCCAACTTTAAGCAACCCAAAATACGCATCAGCTATATACAAATCACCGCTCTTCTTGTCAAACCGCAACCCCAACGGCCTCCCACATATATGTTCAGTCTTAAAGTAACCGGAGATTGTTGGTTTTCAGTCACATATCTCTGACCTGAATTAACACATACATTTACGTGTGTGGTTCATTTGGATGAAAGAAATAATTATTACTATTATTTTTAGGTGGGATACTCTTTGATTCGTGGTTCGGGGTGTTTCATTTGTTTTTGGGTGTCATTTTTTTAATCTTTGTGGGACTCTAACTAGTTTCTTGCTAGTAGGGACCGGGGATTTCGTTTTAATAAAAACTTTGACGTTAAAAAAAATTACCGATTTGGGGATGTATAGGCAAAATCAGACCAAGAGTTCCCGTTCCAGAAAACAACCCGGCCATCAGCGAGGCCAGTATACGGCCCACGCCCTTGCGGATCAAAAGTAATGCTCTCGGGTCCTTGAATTTGATTCAAAAACCTGATCTCCGACTTTTGTAGTAAATTCTCGGAGTCCTTATCCTTGGGCACTTGAGACCACGGCGGCAGTTCCACTTTGATGGCCTCAAAGTCTGGGAAATCAGCGATCGCGCTGTGCCTCAATGGGTCCAGTCTACAGTAAACTGCTACGAGTAGAATGCATCCGCCAAGAATCATAGCGAAGTTCATTGCGAATTAGGCAGTCAGCAGGCAGATGATGAGAAGGAAGTAGCTAGCTTAGCTATATAATAAGCTTCTTGCCAAATGATATATTCGTTGTGCACCAAACTTTTAATTTAGACTCCAGCTACCATCCTTGGAATATTCATGGGGAAATAATTGCACGATCATATATTGTACATTACTAGGATAAAACTGAAAAACTGAAAGAAGATGTAATGATCGGTTTAAGTTTAAACAGTCTTAAGACTTAGCATTCAGGGGTGGATTTAGTGTAGTACAACTAAAGTCATGTAGGTCTTTCACTTTTATCCGAAACCCGAAACCCAACCCGAGAAAACCCGTACTAACCCGAACCCGAGAAAAGGCTAACCCAAATCCGAACCAAAGTAATTCGGATTGGTTATTGGGTCCGAATTCTAGGTTTCGGGTCAAACCGAATAAATTTTTAGTTTTAAAACCATATATATTTTTAGGTATTATAGGCTAAGCCTTAACCGCTGACTTTATTAGAATTTAGTCTAAATCAACTATTCTTATTCCACCTATTATGAATAGATTGCTTATTAATGTTTCAGTTTATAGCTAAAAGCAACTATAATTCATTACCCTAATCATGACATACTAAAAACAATTATGTCGGTCTTGTTTATTATGGTTGAAGTTTGTTTAAGTTTTACTCTTTTTAGAATGCTTTATCGGTTTATTTTTGTTTTATTATTGGTTTATTTACATTACAAGTAAAGAAGAATATGTTATATTCAAATTTAGCAACGTAGTTTTTATTTCTAGGATACTTGAAACCCGATTAACCCGAACCCGATTAACCCGACCCCGAAAAAACCATGAGAGACTTGGGTTGGGTTTCGGGTCTTGATTTAAAAGTTTGAAACCCGAAGAACACCCCTAAAGTCACGGGAATATGGTCTTTTAAACGCTATATTGTGATGTATATGCTAGTTTTTCGAGTGACATCGCTGTTTTTTGACCGTGACTCCATTAGTTTAAAAAAAACCTTCTCCATGAACTTAAAACAGCCCAAAAAGTTTAATAAGCATACTGATTAGAGGAGAGGAGGCCACCTAATTGAACATATGTAAGAGTCGAACCGTCAACTAATCAAACAGAACAGTGGCAAAACAAGTGGTCCAATCAAACATGGAAAAATCAGAAATCATAGTCAGCTGATCAAGGATGATTTATTCAAAAGAACCAGACATGTTTGATTGTGTATTGAATCATCAATCTTATGGTAGTAATGTAGTATTGTTTTATTTAGAACCGTGACTTTCTTGTACTTAGTCTAAGCACTCTCCAAATTTGGAGAGCCACGTTGCCCCCACTCTGACCAGACTATGTTGTCTTAATCGGGTCCACGTTGGCTTTCGAAGTTTGGCTTGGGCGTTCTTCTGGGAAAGTATACTGCCGACTGCCTCTTGACATTCGTGCCACCACAAGAGCGGACTCTCGGGCGTAACACACGGTAGGACGAAAACCCGGGTGGGCTTAGGGTTCAAACTGACAACCTTTGCACAAGGCCTAGCTCAAATCCTTCATTGCCATATCCACCCAAAGTGACACAAGTGGGATTCAAACTTGAGTCTCCATTGAAAAACCCAAACCTCCTACCACTAGGCCTTGATTGTTTATTACTTCATGTGTGATTTATTTAGGGTTTAATTATTAGTCTAGGAATTAGAGTTATTAATCGATTATTGTTCATTATTGTTTGTTTGGTTGCTAATATTATCAATAAATAGTAACATGTTTTAGGACTTGTGAAACTTGAATTGCTGGACCTAAAAGTAGAAAATTTTTAGGTGATTTCTCTAATCAAATCTAACCCAAGCCGTCGAGCTGTTCAGGGACCCGACTCGAACTGCTGAACTGTCTTGGAACCCCACCTGAACCAAACTGTTGAACCGACCTGGTTTTTTTATGTTTGGTTGACCGGTTCTTTGAATTGTGGCATCTTAAAGTAATGACATTAGAAAAAATTCTGGTTGTTAATATCATATATAACTGTATTGAATATAAATTATAACTAATTACATTAAGCAAATGAGTAATGTGTTATATTGCATTACTAAATATTTTTATTACAACCTGTACATCTAATTGTTACAACGCATTCGCATTAGAGCATCACTAGTGCAACACATTCGTCCTTATTTCAAACCGTCAACTCAGCATTCTACAACAGATTTCAAATCATCATACTAAAACCATTATTTCTCTTTGGCAATTATTAAACGTCCTTGTTTCAAACTGTCACCTCACCATTTACATTTTCTTTTATTTAATTGGTATTGATTTAAATGTATATGTGTGTTGTGGAATAAGACAAATGTGAGTTGAAACTTAGATAGACCCGGTTCTTCCAAGTTTTTCCCATAAATTATTATTGTCAAGCATTACCACTATAATGGAGTTAAGAGTTTGTTGCTTCTGTTTTTTATTTCTAACAGGACCAACAAGAAACCCTGACACTCTTATTGGTACTCAAAAGCTAAGGTGACAATGAAATGAGATGCTCTTATTGGTACTTAAAAGCTAAGGTGACAATGAAATAACAAGTTAACAATTAAACATTTTAACTCAGTTTGGGACAATTACAATTGTCTGATGTAGCCTTACTCTTGTACAATTGTACAAAACATTTAAAATTTAAACGAGACCATGATAGCTTATCTTGTTTAAAAAGTATTATTTAAATAATTCAACCTTTTCCAACATGGTAACACGACGACTATTAAAAAAAGGTTGTCTACATCTTTGCAACTGGAATTTCCTTACCATAAGGGTTTCACATTTAAAATAGTACAATTATAATTATTCGGAACGCACTGCTAGATGAGAGTTAAGCAGAATTCACCCCTACTTTTCATGTCTACCATCTTCGGAAATGTCTTACTAACGACACGACATTTGTATCGTTGGAGGACATCGAGGCTGACAGAAGTTTGAATTATGGGGGAAAGCCTATGACTATCATTGACCGAAAGGAGAAACTGTTGCGCAACAAAACCGTGGTCAAGCTAAAAATCTAAGGAAGCATTGGAAGGGATTCCAAGGCTACATGAGAATCGGGAGAGGAAATGAAAAAGCTCTTACTAGTTTTTTTCTAAGGTGTAACATATTTCGAGACCTCTTGTAAGAATGGTGGATTTATGATAGCCAAATTTTCATTCAAATAAAACTAGTAGTTAGACCCGCCGTGTTGCGGCGGTTGATGTAAAGTTGGGAAAAAGATACACTTTTATGTTACGAAAACACAAACTTATCACTAATTTGTTAGAGCGCATATGCAAAAGCACTCAATTAAGTCTTCTGTGTCCAAGTAAGCTCCAAATAATTGTTGACTGAACCTTCTGATTCTCATCCATGTTTGCATGACCAACTGTATTATTTGGGTTACCACCTTCAATAAAATCAAACAAATGGATATTAAAATCTAAACTAAATAAAAGAGACCTAATAATAAGAAAATATTGGTATACAATAATACCCTCTTTGTTTTAGTCATGGTAAAAGCACGATGGGTGGTGATAGCAAATTAAGTTTACTCCTTGTTCATGGTTTTACAAACATACTTTTATAGATTCTATTATTAATATTTTGCCATAAGGCCATTCTCCATGTTGTCACAGGATCTGAATACCTTACTCACATAGGTGAACTTAAATTATGTAACTATCTGCAATATATATTGCGGTACATTATGTATAATGTACTGGAATCAATGACGACAGTTGTTACCTGCACCTGCGAACCACCACTGATTGGCCCTCTCGTAGGCGACCTGAAACCTAGCACCACATGGCTTATTGATTAGTTTTATACAAAATATAGCATCTATAGACACTAAAATAATAAACACTTACTTTTGCAAATGCAAGCTGCAGTATTAGTTACAAATTGACCTATTAATGTACAATATGCAATAATGCTACCTGTAAGTGTTAACAATAGCTCCAAATAACAATCTGACAATTAACAACAGCTAGAAGTACCTTACCAGGAAAGTATTAAGAATGAACCTGGTGAACATAGTAGTCCCTAATCAGGCTCAACTTTCGTTGTGGCTGCAGTAGGAACCCATTTAATAGCAAACAACGCACAGAGGCGATGAAACATCACCGTCTAACCTCTTGCCACTTTTTCAAGCGTGAATCGATCACAAATGTAAAATTAGGGAATTGCAGGCTTAGCGCTTTCACCATTATCCTCCAGATGCTACTTCAAAATTAGGATGAGATGATTAGACTTGTCAAATAGCATAAAACAAAATCAAACCTCAAATGTGACATTCCTCAAACTAAACCTAGCATTTCATTTGATATGCACGTAACTTCAATAGGCAAGAAAAAAAAATGCAAGCACGTTCCTCAATTGTCCACAAAAAAGAATACATAAATACATGGAATCAACATTCGGAAGAAGACATCGTCCTCGGTAAGTTTGTAGACAAAAGCCTCCGATTAAATCCTCAAATCAAATCTTGCTTATGGAAACATAATAGAACAGAATTTCATATAATCGAATAGAATTATCCATTAGTACATAATCAAAACCCTCACCTTCACCAAACTAGCATTCTTCGTTTGCAGTGTTAACGGCCGTGGCGCACACAGAAGGTCTCTGTATTTGTATTTGTGTGTTCAGAAAAAGTAAATTAAGAGAAGGGTACGTGGAGCCCTCTTACATCAACATAAAAAGTACAACAATGGTTGCTAAAAACACATCACATATTTTTTGTGATTGACAAACACATGTTAAACTATTGGCTTTTTAAAAACACCAATAAGCCAATAAATATTTTCCAAACTCAATCCCAAACATGCTCGTGTGATAAGCAACTTGAAAAATATAATATATAATAATGAGAAGTGTAATTATTTATCTTGTGAAATAAAAGAAATGGGTAAGTGAAATTTGCAATTATGTAGTCAACACCAATATGCAGCTTGAGACCCCCAATTCCGTTTTTGGGTATTTGGTACCTTGACATGCAAAACCTGGAATTTTGCACCCTACCGTTACCCACCATGAGTTTTGGTCCTTTAAAAACTTTAAGACAAGGGGTAACCTGGTAACATCACACCTGAAGTTTAAAACCATAGATATTTTAACCTAGGGTCTTCATATTGAGACAATTCAAACCCCCGAATCGTTATCGTCATCACCTACTTCCTTCGCCGTCGTTGTTACGTGAGATTTAATCACCATCCTAGTTTGATTTCCACAATGGCAATTTGTATGCATGCAGTCTTCGACACCCCGTTGTCCATATGTAAATTGAACCTAAATCGAACTGAAATTTTAGTGAAATTTAACCTTTTGTAGAGAGTGTGGGTGTTGGGCTTATTGCCAGTTACGGCCACCTCCAATAGGCCCTGACAGTGGTGGCGAAGGGATGGTTGCATCTTAACTGCACGTTCCTGTTGGTGTGAGGATGGGAACTCATCGAGGTTTATGTTTTAGTTCAATAACTAGTTTTGTATGATCAAGGATATCTTTATCATAGTAGAGTAACTGAAATAAGGTAACCATAGTTTGTATGATCAAGGGTTTTTTGTTTGATCAAGGTATCTTGATCAAGCTTTCACTTTGATCACGGTTTGTAAAGAATGATTAACTACATATCTAAATTAATAAATGCATCTTGATCAAATTCATCACTTTGTTTTATATATGTTCATTTTTAATTTTTATGTTAGCTATATGTTAGTTGTATAGGTTGTGTGTGCATGCTTAATATAGTTAAGTAGATAATTGTATATTGATCAAGTTCACTACTTGTTAGTTGTGTGTATTAGGATTAATTAACCAAGTGGTCAAAGTAAAATATGCATATATTATTAATATTTGGTGGGAAAAAATGAGGGTTCAAAATTTATATACTTAAAAACCATAGAAACACAAAGTGCAGGGGTGTAATGGCCTTCTGACACGCATTCAAACATATGCTAAGCGGTTGGGTAACAATTGGAGGTCTCAAACTGCATATTGATGTTGACCATAGGGTTGCAAATTGCACTTACCGGTGTTATGACAACTAGGCAAAAGTTTAACTCGAGGAAGTTTAATTATTTATCTTCAGATTCGGATAACCATTTTTAAAAAATTCGAGATATCTTGAATAATTTGTATATCCGAAATACTTTAATTTTCTAAAAGTTATTAAATAATAAATATTTTGTATGGTTAAAACAAAACCAAAACAAAATTTAAAATCTCTAACCCAGGAACAGGTCGGCCTCTTTCAACCGTTTTTTTAACCTAACCTTAACCGACTGCTTGACTGTTTTGTATTATTCGTTGGTGGTGTCGATAAATTATTTTGTTGCAACAAGGAAAGAGAGGAAGAAACTAGTATGAGGTACCAGCCAACACCGAATATCGATAGCACCAATCAAAAGTCTGTTCTTGATCGGTTCAAGGTTTTGTTGAAGGAAAGAGAAGACGAAGATATCGTAGAAAAGTTATATGAAGCTGTTTTGTCGGAAGAGTTGGTCATCAACTCCATGGCCATAAATCATAATACTTGATCTCACCATAATTGCTGGAGACCATAGGGAACATGCTGAGGCTATTGCCAACGTAATTTGTGATAGAATTATTCAGGTATTTGTGTTCCGATATCTTACGAGTTAGGTCTAGTTATACAAATTTTCAAATCTTTGTATTTTGTTAGATACATGTATCTAAGAATATTTATATAAGGTTTGTGTTATCATGGATGTACGTATGCATGCGTTTGAGATATTTACGATATAAGGTTTATGTTATCATCGATACATGTGCTTGAAACAAGCAAAGTTATTGCTAAACACGAGAAAACGTGTTTAGAGAATCGATGCAAGTTTATCCCTTTCGCTTTCGATACATTTGGTTTCCTAGCCCGGGAGGCTGTGGAGTTTCTGAATAGGGTTTTCAGCGGGTCATGCAGACCCAAAGTTTTGTTTTTAGTAGGATCGTTTTGCTATTCAAAAGGGGTTACGGCGGCTTGTTGCCCATTTACTTGCCACTTTGTTGTAACCATTTGAATGCTTTTAATTTCAAATTATTCAGTTATCACATTATAGTCGTTCTACGGTTCTACCTAGCTGACTCCAATAGTTAATCTATTACAAGTTTTGTATGTTACACTAAATAGCTCACTGACTTACACTTTCAACCATAAGCCTTAAGTTTGCAATTTTTTTGGTCATTATAACTTTTGATTCTTATTATACCTACTTCTATATCAGTTTGTTTGGTTGTCTGCTGAAGTTTATTTGACCAAGTAGGTTCCTGTTGAACAAAAACTCCCTTGCTTATATCTTCTGGATAGTATTGTCAAAAATATTGGTAAAGATTACATAACGCACTTTATTGCTTGTTTGCCTCAGGTTAGTATATTTTATGTACATTTTACACTATACGGTTTCGGACAATGTCATTGTAAGAGTTATTCTTCTAGGTTTTTTTTGCGGCATACCACCCAAGTCTACGTCTTTCCATGCGCCATCTTTTTAGTACTTGGTCAACTGTGTTCCCGTCTTCTGTTCTAGGCAAGATTGGAAGTCAATTGCAGTTTCCCCCTTGTTCAACTTTAACTGATTTTGAATCTCCAAGACCGCCTCATGTCAATCCAAATTACTTGGAAGTAATTATCTTTTAAACTTAGCTTGTTTTGTTGTTACAATTATAAATAAATTGTAACGCCCGTTAATTCTGGTTTCAAGAATTAAAGCTTGTAGAGTATGTATAATTCTCGGGATTTATCTGACGTTTCTCGGAAGCCTTTGCGTCATCTCGGTACGTTAAACCATTTAACTTTCCTTCCATTTTGACTTACACTTCAATTTGGAGGGACTTGGATGTAACTTTTGTTTTTATATCATAAAACAAAACAAACCCTAACCCTAACTCCTACCAGCAGCCGATCGCAGCAGCTACAGCCCTCCCACCTCGTTTTCCATGCAGCTCCAGTCGAGTTCCAGCCCTCCCGAGTCTAATTCAAGGTCGGTATTAAGTGTCTACAACTATTTTACACCTTAATTGATCATATTAACGCGTTTATTGGTCGTTAAGATTGAGTTTTGATGATAACAGCTTGCTGACAGATTCGTATACGTTTATTGTAGGGTCTGTAACGCGATGTTAATCCACTGTTTTTGATCGATTCTTGATTCCATGATGTTCTACTTTGAGTCTAGTTTCCAGAAAGGTATAATACGTAATTTTTTGGACGAGATTTGAATGGTTTTTATGATTTTATAAAATCGAGTGTCAAAGCTGATGCGGGATGTTGGATTCTGGGCTGTCTTCCCGACATCATAACTCTTTTTCAACAAGTCCAAATTAGTTGGTTCCACTTCTGGAACTTAATATTTTGAGTTAAGAATCAAACCCAATTTGAATCGTTTAATTTGGTTCGGTAATGAATTTTATAAAAATAAAACCATTTTGTTGCGCGCTGAAATAGTTGCACATACCTTTCTGTGTTGGAAGAATTTTTATGATTTTTGTGTCCACTAGAAAAATATAATAAAAATATTTTTATAAACTTAAGATATTTATCTAACACTGGAAAAATTTTAATAATTTAATTCCACGTTTTTCCTATGTAATAAAATACATCTTTGCATGCTAAAATCTGCTTGTTATATTCGTTATTGATCGATAAGTTCGTTTTAGGCTTAACCGGTGGCTGCCCTTTCTCGCATCTTTCGGGGCTGTTATAATTGAAGTTCGTGCTCTGTCATCTTCTTAGGTATGTCACTTACATCATATTATAATTTCATGGCCAATGGAGGTGTCTAGGCCGGTCCATCGATTTTAGTTCGAAAACTAGGGTTTATCGGGTGTAGGATTGGCAATTGTTGAGTTTGATGCGTTAATCGATCGGATGACCGACCGAATCAGTTTGTACAGCCCGGGGGGGGGGGTTAAGGGTTGTGGAAAAATTATTTTTTTGATGCTCGGGGCTGTTGTGGTTAGTGCTTCGTCAATCGAGTCGGCGGTGCGCGAATTTTCGTTTAAACGTTAAAGTAAGAGTAGTAAAAAGGAACCGTCAACCCTATCAACTCGGGTGACATAATCTTGATGAATGAAAAGATTTAAAATGGAATTTGGTCCATTCGGGGCTGAGTCGTTTAACAAATGGTTTTAAGGTTTATTACACGCGCATTCGACCCGATTTGATTATCCTTGGGCCTTGGGCTAAGTTGTTGGGCCATGGGCCAAGTATTGGGCCTTGGGCCAAGTTTTTGAGCCTTGGGCCAAAGTATTGGGCCTTGGGCCAAGTTGTTGGGCCATGGGCCAAGTATTGGGCCTTGGGCCAAGTTGTTGGGCCTTGGGCTAAAGTATTGGGGCTTGGGCCAAAGTGTTGGGCCTTGGGCCAAGTTGTTGGGCCTTGGGCTAAGTTGTTGGGCCATGGGCCAAGTGTTGGGCTTGAACGGCCAATTAGGCAAGAGCGTTCTTACGGTCTAGTTTAGTAACGTGTTGTGTATAATTTACAGGCCCTTGCTTGTGATTGTGCACTTAGGGATTTCCTAGCTCGTTGCAGGTGTTCGATTGATTCCAGGTGAATTCATGATGCCCTTTTTACTCTTTTTACTTTTGGGCTAGCATGCACACCTAAGTGTTTTCTTACATGATGAAATGTTTTAAACGAATTTATATAGGCTTGCTAGCATATGGTAAGCCTTGGGATGTTATATATATACACACACACACACACACACACACACACACACACACACATTATTGCTTGGCCTATATCTGGCGATGTTGTAGTCGTTTCGACTACTGATGTTGTGTATGCCTACTTTGTGTTTATATGCACTGATGTTACGTGTTTGGGTTGTACGTTTGCTCGACCCTGATGTTATATGTTGATGTTATATATATATATATGGTCTTATATTCCTTAAGGTTATACATATTACTTGTGGTCTAGGCTCGAGGTTGCTATTAGGCCTAGTATTAATTCCTACGATTTTTCCTGATGAAACGTTTAAACTATTTTATATAGGTTTGTTGGAATGTTATAATAGTATGTATATATATATATCTAAATTATTGTTTGGCCTATATTTGGCGATGTTGTAGTCGTTTCGACTACTGATGTTGTGTATGCCTACTTTGTGTTTGCATACGGATGGATAGTGATCTTGGCCGGGCCAAATTATACGACTCAGGTTCTTAAATCCTGTGGCGGGCCCTGAAAAGCCCGTGAGGGGGGAGGCTCGTGTGGCATGATCATCGGATGTTACGTGTTTGGGTTGTACGTGTACTCGACCCTGATGTTGTTACTTGGATGAGATGTTACGTGTTTGGGTTGTACGTGTGCTCGACTCTGATGTTATTATTTAATTGGATAGTATTTATAGGGATATAAATATATGGATGTATATAGATGTCTAAGTATGAACACTTAGTGTTGATGATGGCCTAACTGTTCGTATCCCGTATTATATTTAAACTCTTGGAATGTTTTATAGTCCCGTTTTTTATATTTTTAACTCTGGGAATGTTTTATAATCCCATTTTTATATTTAAACTCTGGGAATGTTTTATAATCATGTTTTTATATTTGAACTCTTAGAATGTTTTATAATCCCGTTTTTATATTTAAACTCTGGGAATGTTTTATAATCCTGTTTTTATATTTAAACTCTTAGAATGTTTTATAATCCCGTTTTTATATTTAAACTCTGGGAATGTTTTATAATCCCATTTTTATATTTAAGGGAATGTTTTATAATCCCATTTTTATATTTAAACTCTTAGAATGTTTTATAATCCCGTTTTTATATTTAAACTCTGGGAATGTTTTATAATCCCGTTTTTATATTTAAACTCTGGGAATGTTTTATAATCCCATTTTTATATTTAAACTCTTAGAATGTTTTATAATCCCGTTTTTATATTTAAACTCTTGGAATGTTTTATAGTCCCGTTTTTATATTTAAACTCTGGGAATGTTTTATAATCCCATTTTTATATTTTAACTCTTAGAATGTTTTATAATCCCGTTTTTATATTTAAACTCTTGGAATGTTTTATAATCCCGTTTTTATATTTAAACTCTGGGAATGTTTTATAATCTCATTTTTATATTTAAACTCTTAGAATGTTTTATAATCCCGTTTTTATATTTAAACTCTGGGAATATTTTATAGTCCCGTTTTTATAATTAACCCCTTTGAATGATTTATTTAAATGTCTATTATTAAAACTTGAACTCACTCAGCTCAAGCTGACTTTGTGTGTATGTTAGTATGAATTTCAGGTTTAGAAGTGGATGCTACCGCTTGGATGTGCTGGATGCTACTCGGGAGGTTGAAGGCATATCTAGTCGAAGAATTAATAATGCAAACTGTTTCTTTTAATTTATTACTTTAAGCATTTAAACTTTGGTTTTGGGTACTTTTCCTAGTTTTTGGGAATTTTGTTGTTATTTATTCCGCTGTTGATTACTCTGAACTGATTTTAATAAGATGAACATGTTTGGTTTTAAATTTTTAAGATTTTTGAATATGATTACCAATTGTAGGATTCCCGGTATTACATAAATACTCCTTAAATCGTTTCAGAATGCAAGAGCGGTTTCAGCTCCAAAGGTTCTTGATGAATGTGAATCTGTGGTCTCTTCACAGTCATTGGAGTCAACTAGTCATTCATCACCATTTCATGGTGAAGAATATTCTCTTAAAAGGGTTGTTGAAGGAGCATCAACATCTCATGGTGTAAGTAATGGATTTGATATGCAGAGACCGCGAGCTCTGATTAATGCATATGGGACAGATGAAAGGGCTATTACAACAAACCAAAAACTTCAGCATACTATAAACGGGATGACATGGCAGAATGCCGAAGAAGAGGAACTTGAGTGGGAACCTTTAGCAGACCGAGGTCGTGGTACTGATTTGTTTTCATCTAGAAAGGTTACCCCCAACAGTGCAGCAGTTTCATTAGGTAGTGTATATTTTTCATCTTCCTTTCTTATATTTGTTGTATGATAAGTTATGTTTAATAGGCATGCTTAAAACACAGAAGAAGAGAAATTACTATTTGGTTATTTGCAGTGTGATCGTGGATTAAAGCGGAAAAGGTCCGGATATCAAACTGAGCATTCAGTTTATCATCATCCATGAGAATCATTGAATCTTTCTCATGGTCAAAGGCCAGATGGCAATCACTTATCTTGGCAGCCTCCGCTAATGCCTTGTCACCCATTCCAAAAACAATTTGACTCGTTTAATTTGCCCGTGTCGTTTAATCAGCAAATCCCAGGACAGAACACTAGGTTCCCACCGCCGTCTCATTTAGTAACTTGACCTCAAAGATTGCATCCCTCTGTGGGGCATCCAGTTCCTGGCATGCCTTTCCGTGTCCCGGGCCCACCTCCGGTTCCCCAACTCCCTTTATCAACTGCTTCCACTTCTGCCTTTATGGACCAAGGTCTACTCTCACTCAATAAACAGGTACATATAGATATATAATCTATCATAATCTACTCCACAAGTTGTACATATTTCTTAGTTATGTAATTTATATGTGTAGGATTCAGTTAGGCTCAACACACGCCACGAGTCAGCAATAACGGCTTTATATGCTGATCTTCCCAGACAATGCAAAACATGTGGACTCCGCTTCAAGTTGCAACAAGAACATAGTAATCATATGGATTGGCATGTGACTAAGAACCAGGCATCAAAAAACCGTAAGCAAAAACCGTCCCAGAAGTGGCTTGCTAATGTTAATGTGTGGCTTAGTAGTGCAGAGGAATTAGCAGTTCCGGTATTTCTTCTTCCCTCTGAGAACGCTGTGGAAAAGAAAGACGATGATGACGTGGCTGTTCCTGCTGACTAGGATCAGAGTATTTGTGCACTCTGTGGAGAGGCTTTTGATGATTTTTACAGTGATGAAACAGAAGAATGGATGTATAGAGGCGCCGTGTACATGAATGGAGGCACCATAGTTCATGCTAAATGCAGGTCTTATTCTACTTCCTGATGATTTCAGACCGGTATGTAACTCTTTTGCATTTATTTATTTATAAATTCCTTGCTGCTAGTTATGTATCTCCATTTTCTTGCACTCGTATTTATGTGATTGAACAGATACATATAGTTGCATACTTGCATTGTTTATCACTTATCCACATTTACTTTTTATGTAATTTTTCTAAAAGTGATTTATTTGACCCGTTAGAGGGACTGAGTATAACTAGAATCAGCTTGTTTACCCATACATGTAGTAATTGACCCAAAAACTAGGGATGGCAAACGAACCCAAACCCAACCCGATGGGCAAACCCGAAGCATATTCATGATGGGTAATATGTAAACTACTAATTCACTATTTTTTTTAATGCTTTTATGCTTTATAGTAACTGCACTTTTGTCGAATTTCTTAAGTTATTCAATATCTTCTGGTGATGGAATTTCAAATATTACTTATGCAACTTCTTAAGTATGAAGAGAAACCGATGGCGCCCCTGTTGTAACAGTTTTAAAGATTTTCATTTTTTTTGTAGGCGTTTACTGAAGAGAGGATGCGTATTTAGCTGAGCATGTGTGATTTCGGCATTTGGGTCCATTTCTTTAACCCAGAAACGAGTTTCTTCATTTTAATCTTTATTCTTACATCTGCTCGAATGTACAGAAACAGGTTTCTTCATTTTAATCTTTGTTCTTACATCTGCTTGAATGTATGCAGTGGCGGTCTTGTATAGTTGGATTTCCCCTGCTGCATCGAAATGTCCCTTCACAGACTTTCCATTTTCGCTTTTTTTTAGACATTCCCGTGCGAAAATGATTAAGATTTGGATAGGCTTTTATTTCCACTAGTTGTATGCATTTTGTTCTTGTAGGGAGGGTAACATTGCTGATAAAACTGATGAAATTCCTGTTGAAGAACCTGACCTCAACATGTTTTGACTTGAATTCAATTTGATTGTTACAGCAGTTGACTTTTTTCCCAGCTCAGTTTATGTTCAAAGATTTTTACAGTTTTATAATATGCAATTTAAATGTTTTGCTACATAAAATGCAGTTATTTTTATGATGAAATGATATGCAGACCTTTATTTCTTTTACTATAATATGCCTGAACCTTTACTTCAACTTTTACACATGAAAATATCAAAAGGTTAGAAGATTAATAACAAAATCAGATGTAGAAAATTTGATAGCTTAGATAGGTGACTTGGAAGATAATTTTATAAATACATAAACTCATACAAATGAAGAAAAATTTAATGTTAATGATACAGCGGGTCCTAGTACTAATAATAAAATCCCTTATAAGAGATGAAATCATGTAGACCAACACAAGGTTATACTACAGTAAAATCAACAATAAAAAGTGAAGATAATTATAAGCCTTATATCAAAATTCAAAATATGAAAAATGAACCAGTTAATCCATTTGTGTTAGACCCCAAACCGGGAGGTCCTGCCGTTGACATTTTATAAGCAGCATAGTTCAATACTGGAATAATAGAACCATAGCAGCGGAAACATTCAAACAACTTAGCATTAGCATTATAACAGTTGGATTGACCCCCATGCTGAATCTTTGTCCGAAAGCATTAGCAAAATTCAAATCCAATATTTCAACGATGATATGTACACGTAAACAGCTTAACTGTTTAATCGTCTCTGTCACCTTAAGAGGCAAAGAAACCTTCTTTGATATTTATTATAACAAATACAGTGCTCCCTTTCAATTTCAAAACATTGCCTTTTGGTGGTTGATGTGTGACTCCAACGCTCACTTTGATGGAAAATGACTACGGTTCCATGTTTGAACCTCCATCTTAATTATTAATTAATTACTTTAGAAGCCATTTGTTCTTGTACCAGGTGACAGCAATAACATATAGAAAGATGCCACCAATTGTTCCACCACCAACAGTGAACAAAAACTTGCGCATGCCGGCTTCCTTCTCAGCGGGAGTGTCTCCATTAAACAGTTGAATGTTGATGTTCATCCCAAAGGCTCCAGCCATGACTACAAGGGCACCCACTATTAGAGTCATGGTTGACAGCATCACACCCATTTGCAGAAGATGGTTCTGCTTGTCATCCAACATTATGTTGATGTAGTCTTCCGTGTCGTCCACATATTCCCCTAGCTACCAAATCAAAAATATGTATCAAGCTGTTAAGAAGATGTGAAACTAATTAAATTTAGTGAATTATATAATACCGTCGACAATTTATTGAATGTGCCATCTATCTGAACAAAGTAGGCCTCCAACAACATCTCCAGTTCCTCAACATCACGGTGTTTGTTGGCGATACTACGTGCAATGCTAGTTGGGGCTCTTCCACTTTCATCGTTGCCTTTCATAACTCTTAATACATAAAAAATAAAAAATAAAAATTCAAACATTAAGTTACACATAAGCTAGGTTGATTGGATGCATATCCTAACCTATCATCCTGCATTTCTGATTCATCCACATGATCATCAGGTTTGTTATAGTCAACCAGTTTATCAGTCAGATACATTTGAAACATATCTTCATCATCATCAAGCAAGTGCTCTAGTTCGTCCCGAACCTACTGAAATCAATTAATCAATCACAAATATAGCTAGTATGGATATGCATACATACATACATATGCTTTAAGATCAGTCACAAACCTTTTGAACGCGCCCTGTAATATCAACAAGCCTACTTTTAATCTGTCGAACACGCTCCAGATTAAGAGTACTAATCTTTGTGGTTAACTTATCCAAAGCTGAATGGGCTTCTTCCTCCAATGTCCTTGCCTAGTTTATTAATGGTAGGCATATAAACATAAAACTAATTAACAAAGTGGAGTGCATATATATAACAGCAAGCAAGCAACCTCGTTGCCCAAGGAACCGCAAGCTGCCTCTACGCAGGCCTCGAGTGCAATGAACTCGAACTGAAGAAGTTTCGGTCCATCAAGAGCGTGTATTCCCTCTTCACTTGCATCCATCCCCTCCTGTTACAAAATCATCTTAACATTAATTTTAATCAAACTCGTAATCTTCTGAATAGTTTGCATTAACTAAACCTGAGGTGCTGTTGCATGATGATGACGCAGGATACGTCGTTGGAGTAGTTGAACGAAAGGAGCAACGGAGGGGTCTTTGGAATTAAGCAAAAGCACCTCATGTGCGGTAATGATAGCCTTAATATGCTCCAGGTTGATGACAATGGCTCGTTCCCGGCCAAGCAAGGTAGAGGGGTACGATAAAATAGGGTCCAGGATACGAAGATCGCGCGCAGGTAGGCCTGTCTGCTGCATCACAGTGTACTTACCGGCCTCCACCACTTGGCCCTGGCCTGTGGAATCCAGGAGGAGCCATTGCCTCACTCCGGAGGCCTTCTTTCTGAGTCCACCAGAGTTCAGGTTTCGTGCGGGCTCCTCTTCTGACATCCCGCTTAATTACCTGTCTCTCTATTGTAAAATGGATCCTTTTATTTGTCAATTATAAAATAACAGATAATCATATCTTTCTGTTTCTTTTGTTAAAAAAAAATCACATATATTGACAGATTCATTAGTTTATATTATATTTTAAAGCTCTATGGTTTTCAAATTTAATATATGCACGCATGTATGTATGTATACCTTGACTGAGTTCTTTTCTTGTAAGTCTATGGTGAAATATATATGTACATTTGAGAATGTGAACAACTTGGGCTCGCCCTTCGGATCAAACACATATCGCAGCTGCAAACACTATATAAAATCGTTCAGGGAAAAAAAACATCCAAAATCAACAACCATCTTATTGTAGTCCTAAAACTGGCAACAATTAATCACCATTAACCCGAAAAAAGTAGATACATGAGAGTGAGTTCGGTAAGTGTTTTAAGTGTTTTTGATGGACAGTCATTGTCATTTGATAAGTGTTTTGAATAAACAAAGAAATGTTAATAACGTAAAATCGGCTAGACAATGTACAAGAATTCAACATATGCTAATTAATTAGCCCGAACACGACTAATTTAATGCTCTAGGAAATCAAAAAGCACATACATTGTAATAAATCAGACGAAAAGTTATTTATATTAACCAAAGAGTCAATTACTGATAACTAGAGATGGAAAACCGAATTTGAACGTTTGCAATAAACAGAAAACGATTAGTAGGAGAAAGAGAACACCGTAATCGTTGGGTGCAGGCTTAATTTTGACTGTTTCTAGGGTTAAAAGGACGGTTAAGTTTAACTGAATGCTCCAACCGGCTGCATGAAAGCTTTATTACAAGGTCTAAATGAAAATGATTTAAACAAAAATAAATTAACCATGACCGATTATAATGTGTATTAATTAATGAGTGTTTCAAATGCTATTAACGTTTGGGTGTGAAGTTAATCATGTCGTTTTAGATGCCTGTGAAATGTGCATCAAGGCACATAACTTTGGAGATATAATAAGTATTTTTCAGGTTACATATTTTCATGCACAATTCGTCAAGCAAATAAAAAGGTATTGTGTAACATAAACAAATATCATTTCAAGATGTATATAGATCTTATATCAAGGAAAGAAATCCTAGAAGATTAATAAAAGTGATGTTCATACATATTTTTCATAGATACAAACACTTAGTCTTAAGAGACTAGAGACTGAAATGATAAAAAAATGAAAACCAAGAAAAAAAAAGTTTAGAGAATTTCACCGATTCAAAAACAAAAACCTTAGATATGTACCCAGTAAAATAAAACTTTACTTTAAAGCTTGAGGAGCAAAATGTCATGGATTTTGTATTTTGAAGGTTATTTGTCTAACTACTAATATCGCATTTCGGAGAACATGAATCCTAGAATGCTAATATCGTAACAAAATTGTGTCATTTTAAAATAACGTTTGCCATTATTAGTGTTGTGGTTAGTATATTTTCGGTTGAATCTTTAATATTCATTTTATATGTTAAAAGTTATAGAGATATATACTTCTTTCTTCATTTCAAATTCAAAGTTTGTGAATCACCAGCTACAAATAATAATTTTAGAAACAGTCGTTTTAGTTGTATATACGAATGGAAAAAACAAGTCTTCTCTATTGTTTACAATGTCAAGAAAAAAAGTAAGTGTCGCATCTTAGACTTGGGCTATATCAAAGCTTAGAGAATGTATGTAGATAATTCAAATCTAGCAATTATATCGGAAAGAGCGCATCACTTGGCATGACGATCTGGATAGTGTGACAACATTTTGTGGTATTTGTTGTCTGCATTTGATGATAAAAATATGGTTAAAACTATAAAGACAAATAAACGCACATACATGTTATGGAAGACATGTAGATTTTGAAAAGTATTTTTGTAATATCATTGGAAAACCCCACTTCAATATTGAATATGAAGGATTCTTGGTTCAATTCAATAAATGTCATGTCTCAAAATAATCAACAAAATTCGGACTTAATGACAGTGGATGAGAGAAGAAATTCTAAGTAAAACATTCTTAAACGGGAGCGGTACTAGCATGTCATGTCAAACCTTCATAAAAACTTTTATCTGAACAATCAAAATCAAATTCACGAGCTCCTTGTTAGAAAAGCGGACTAGCGTACCAAAAAGATCTGAATCCAAACTATAATTGTCCGAAATTCCAAACCCGGAATATAAAAAAATGAATATCCGAATAAATATATTACCAAAGTTATTAAAAAAAAAAAAATAAATATTATGATATCGTTTTTCAATGAGGGGTGTGCACCTGTATGTATGTATATATATATAGGAGTTATTTTGACGCTGCCGCCGACAATACGAGATCCGATCTCTCCTTGTTATCAGTAGAGCGATCTACTACTATTACTACTACTCTCCGATCCATTCTCCCCGCCAGATCTCGATCCTTAAGGTATATCCTTCTTCTCTTCTCAAACCCTAGCTTAATTATTAATTTCACTCTCAGTTTTAGCTAATTAGGTCATTTGCGGCTGCATACACCAAATTATGTTTTCAGATCTGATATTATTCAACTGTGAGACTTGATCTCTCCAATTGGATGATGAGGCTCGGACACCTATATGTTATGTTTGTTTGTTACAGTGCAATGGCTTCTTATGAATCTGGAATTGTAATTTCTAGGTTATTAAACATATATATGTGACGTTAGCTATTCGTTTCTAAATTACTGATCCATCTCTTGGTGACATGCTTGCTTTGGATATGTCACACTAGTTATGATATCTGAAATATATCCAATTAAATGATGTTTGTTTTTCAATGATTATTATTTGATGCTTCGGATTTCTCATCCATCCTATTCATCCTGCATATGTATGTATATGATGCTTCGGATTTCTCAATAGATATGTTCACACACTAAATTATGTTTTCAGAATGGCAGATCGGATATTGAACTTGTTATCCTTCATATCCTTAAGATATTGATCTGTCCGCGTGTATGTGTTTGGTAACCTGCGTATGTTAGTTACGCTGCAATGACTTCTTAAGAATCTGTAATTTTAATTTCTAGCTTATTTGGAGGAAATCCTTCCAGTTGGAACAAACATAGTTCTGTAATGTTAGCTATTGATTTGCATGTTATTGATCCATCTCAGTTTTTCTTGATGATATGCTTTGGACATGTCACGCTAGTTATGATATCCAAAATTTGAACTTGTGTTTTTGTTTGGAATGATATTTCTAATTAAGTTTTTGGATCTAACTTGAGTGAGTGATTTGTTTCAGAAGGGATGGAGAAAACATGCTCTCTACTTGTCCACTTTGACAAAGGGACCCCTGCGCTTGCCAATGAGATCAAAGAAGCACTTGAAGGGCATGATGATGCTGCAAAGATTGACGCCATGAAAAAAGCCGTTATGCTTTTGCTCAATGGTGAAACGCTACCACAGCTTTTTATCACAATTGTGCGCTATGTCCTCCCGTCAGAGGATCACACTGTTCAGAAACTACTGCTTCTTTATCTAGAAATCATTGACAAGACAGACTCGAGAGGAAAGATCTTGCCTGAAATGATCTTAATCTGCCAGAATTTGAGAAACAATCTCCAACATCCGAATGAATACATTCGTGGTGTCACTTTGAGGTTTCTTTGTCGTCTGAATGAGACAGAGATTATTGAGCCCTTGATCCCGTCTATACTGGCTAATCTTGAACATCGACATCCATATATAAGGAGGAATGCAATACTTGCTGTAATGGCAATTTACAAGCTTCCGCAAGGTGACCAGCTTCTAGTTGATGCCCCGGAAATGATTGAGAAAGTTCTCTCGACGGAAGCAGATCAATCAGCCAAAAGAAATGCTTTTCTCATGCTTTTCACGTGTGCACAGGAACGTGCTGTTAATTACCTTTTGACCCATGTTGACCGAGTGGCTGAATGGGGAGAATTGCTGCAAATGGTTGTGTTGGATTTGATTCGTAAAGTGTGTAGAGCAAACAAAGGGGAAAAAGGCAAGTATATAAAGATTATTATATCACTGTTAAATGTTCCTTCTGCTGCTGTTATTTATGAATGTGCTGGTACACTGGTGTCGTTATCATCTGCTCCTACCGCAATTAGAGCTGCGGCCAATACCTATTGCCAGCTGCTGCTCTCTCAAAGTGACAACAATGTGAAACTTATTGTTCTTGATCGTTTAAATGAACTCAAAGTTTCTCACAGGGAGATTATTGTTGATATGATAATGGATGTACTCAGGGCTCTTTCAAGCCCTAATCATGATATCAGAAGAAAAACCCTTGATATTGTTCTCGATTTAATCACTCCAAGAAACATCAATGAAGTTGTTCTTACTTTGAAGAAAGAAGTTGTAAAAACTCAAAGTGGAGAATTAGAAAAAGATGGCGAGTATCGCCAAATGCTCATTCAAGCAATTCATTTGTGTGCTATTAAGTTCCCTGAAGTTGCAAGCACAGTTGTGCATTTGCTAATGGATTTCTTGGGTGATAGTAATGTTGCTTCTGCAATGGATGTAGCTGTTTTTGTGAGGGAGATAATTGAAACAAACCCAAAACTGAGGGTTTCAATTATAACAAGGTTATTAGACACTTTTTATCAAATTCGATCTGCACGTGTTTGTTCTTGTGCTCTTTGGATCATTAGTGAGTACTGTCTTTCACTATCAGAAGTTGAAAGTGGGATTTCAACAATAAAACAGTGTCTTGGAGACTTACCATTTTACATGGCTTCAGAAGAAGGGGACACTAAAGATTCTTCAAAGAAATCTCAACAAGTTAACTCCATTACTGTGTCATCTAAAAGGCCAGCTATTCTTGCTGATGGCACTTATGCAACTCAGAGTGCAGCTTCTGAGACCGCCTTTTCACCTCCTACTGTGGTCAACACAACTTCAGCTTCAGGGAACTTGAGATCTTTGCTTCTAACTGGTGATTTCTTCCTTGGGGCCGTTGTAGCCTGCACATTGACAAAGCTCGTGTTGCGTTTGACAGAAGTACAGCCATCAAAGAGTGAAGTTAACAAAGCATCCACTCAAGTTTTACTGATTATTGTTTCAATGCTACAACTTGGGCAATCCTCATTTCTTCCACATCCGATTGATAATGACTCTAATGACCGAATCGTTCTTTGCGTAAGACTGCTATGTAATCCAAGTGAAGAAATTAAGAAAATATGGTTGCGGTCTTGCCGTGAAAGTTTTGTTCAAATGCTTGCTGATAAACAACTGAGGGAAACAGAAGAGCTTAAAGCGAAAGCTCAGGTCTCATATGCACAACCTGATGATCTCATTGACTTCTACCATTTGAAGAGCAGGAAGGTATGAATACTAATTGTTTCATTTTGTTCTATGGCGGTTGCTTTAGTAGACATGATCACATTTAGCGATTCATGTTCAACAAGTCAGATTTTATTTCTCTTCATATCTATCTTTAACTTTCACAAGAGCTGAACAAATTCCCATGCTTAGTTATTGAGAGACAACCAAATTCTAGTAATATATTAGTTTTGACAAAATCTAGTGCTTTCTCACCATGACCAAATTTTTGTGATTGATTATTATTCCTAGTTCTTATGAAATTCTCACGCATAATTAAAAGTTATTTAATTTGTATTTTGATTATTTGGGAATTTCAAGATGTTTTTGAAAAGGATGAGAAGCTTTAGTTCAAGTTTTGTTTCACCTGGGCATGTCCCATTTCTATTTAATCACTCGACTTTTTGGCGCAGAGCATGAGCAATTTAAACCTTGTTATATTTGTTTTCAACTTTAGTTTTTGTTTACATAAACCAGAAACATATATCATGTGTATGCATGTAGAAGTCCCTTGATTTACATGATGTTGGCACTAACTTATTGCTAGTTTGGTATTTCCTCTTTAACCATGATTATGGAAGTCATTTACGAGTTTCTGTGTTGCTGAATTTATGGTTGAGTCTTATTCTGTTAATTACTGATGTTTATTCACTGAAAAAAACATGTTAACACAAGTGGTGTGTGTTATGAGGGTATTTATCTATAAAATGATAATTAATTGATGTTTTATGTAGGGCATGAGCCAGCTGGAGTTGGAGGATGAAGTTCAAGACGATCTGAAACGGGCGACTGGGGAATTTATCAAGGAAGGAGATGCTGCAAATAAACTGAACCGTATTCTTCAACTAACTGGATTTAGTGATCCAGTGTATGCTGAAGCTTATGTGACGGTTAATCACTATGATATTGTGCTTGATGTAACTGTTATTAACAGAACCAAAGAAACTCTCCAGAATCTGTGTTTGGAGTTGGCGACAATGGGTGACCTTAAACTTGTAGAACGTCCTCAAAACTACACTCTTGCCCCTGAGTCAAGCAAGCAGATAAAAGCAAACATCAAAGTGTCGTCAACTGAGACTGGGGTCATTTTTGGAAACATTGTATATGAAACTTCCAATGTCATGGAGCGCACTGTTATTGTCTTGAATGATATTCATATTGACATTATGGATTATATATCTCCAGCTGTCTGTAGTGATGCAGCTTTCAGAACAATGTGGGCAGAGTTTGAGTGGGAGAATAAGGTAATAATACTTGCAGTTTAATAATTAAAGTTTCTGGCTTGGGTTCTCACTAACTGATTAATTTCACCACCAGGTTGCTGTGAACACTGTCATTCAGGACGAGAAAGAATTCCTGGAGCACATCATGAAATCCACCAACATGAAGTGCCTCACTGCACCGTAAGTCATCATTACTTTGTGTGAATATATGTCTTTAAAGAAAAGAATAATAAATTGAATATTTCGGGTAGGTCTGCACTGGAAGGTGATTGTGGGTTCCTGGCTGCCAACTTATACGCAAAGAGCGTCTTTGGGGAGGATGCGTTGGTGAATTTGAGCGTTGAGAAGCAAGGAGATGGTAAGTTGAGCGGGTACATCAGAATTAGGAGTAAAACGCAGGGGATTGCCCTAAGCTTGGGCGATAAAATCACTCTCAAGCAGAAGGGAGGTGCCTAAATCAAATTGTGTTTTTATTTTTTTTCTTTCAATCTTGTTGTTGAGGCTTGGATAGAAGACGGATAATGGTATATTTTTGTTTGTGTTTAATTACTAGAATTTTATGATGCTACTGTTTGAAGTGAATTGCCAATGCATAATAATCTATGATTCCCTTATCGGTGGAGTTGGGTCAATTAGTTATTCAAAACCAAAATACTTTTCCAACGTCTTTTATCACGTATTGATACACGCGTTTTATCGATAATCAAAACTACGTAACACATGTCTACAAGTCACAACTGTAGTTTTCAAGCTATGCAATCTGCAGAGCCTATGAAGACTACTCTTACTGTATAAACCACCAAGATCAAAGATAGCATATATGATACCAAAGCAATTGTGTAGTAAGACGATCAAAGAGAGCGCATCTTCAAATTGTTGCCCTTCTTTTAACGAATCAAAGGAAGAAAAAAGGTCATATGCCTTCAAAGCACCATATGTTGTGATTTGTTTCTTGATACCTGCAACTGAAGCCCGTCTGAGATTTCTGTTTTAAAGTGTTTTAAAATCAACATACAAATCCCAACATATTTTGTACTCATCATATATTTATTTCAAATCTTCATCAACATAATATCTTAGCCTTTGAAGTTGTGGAGAAGTTTGCGAAATTCCTCAAACATATGATTGTCATCCTACACGTAAGCTAAGAAACTTTAAACACGACTATGTAATTTGTTACATGGGCGTGCGATGTAATAAAATGAGAAGCTTGACGTTTTAAACATACAAGGCTATTGTTAGAATTGGTTGTTACAAGTCAAGGATACCTTAAAATAAAATTTTGAGTAAAGAAAGTTGAATTATTTGTTAGTCTTATAATGTTTATATTATCAAGTTATTAGAAAGATTGATTGATTGATTGAAGAAAATCCCCAAGAAAAGAATGGTGCCATCACTTGTTAATATCTTATAGAGACGTCCAAATTTTTTATATCTTCATGGTGAGATGTGTGCTCTATAGAAGCATCATTCATGTATGTATTGGAAAGTTACACCACCTTTATTCTTCAATCAACCAAATACAAATCAGTTTAATGTGAATTATGTGATAGAAAGAAAGAGATGTAGCAGGCAACAACCAAACCAAAACTAGTTAAGGCTAATATGGAATTTTTTTCATGTGATTGTGGAACATGAAATACTTGGCACCAAATCTTTAGGGTTTTAGTGTTAACATATACTCCTCATGGACACAATATACAAATTTAAATCGCTCCATCAAGAGAGTTTCAATTACTCGATAATATTTAGATGTGGAGGGGCAAACAATTCCTCAGCTTCGTTTTAAAAAGCAATCAAGGCTACAGAGTCTAAGAAGCGCGCACCTAGGAGCTAAGAGCTTGACTAGAAACAGCATTATGAGATATTTGATTCCTTAATATCATTATACAATTTAGAGTAAACAACCCTCTTTCTGTCCCTGTGGTTTGGTCACTTGCCATTTCTGCCCAAAAAGATTTTTTTTTGCCATTTTCATCCTTGTGGTTTCTAAAACTTGACTTTTCCGTCCAATTCGTTAACCCCATCCAACTTTTTTGTTAAATCATGCGTATTTAGGTCTTATTACTATAGGTGCAAGTCTTTAAGGTGATTGTACAAGTTATTCAACCCATCTCTAATATGAGTTCATAATTTCCGGACAAGCAATCATCATCCCCCAATCTCCACACAAACTTTCGTCATTTCCCGGCACCACCGCAGCCGTTCATTCCCCTCTCTAGATCTCCTCAGGTCAAAGAACCAAATCTTATTTTAGTTTTATGTTTCAGACGACGGTTTCAATCAACCATTGCCACTTCAAGAATCTCTAAATCACTGTTCGATTCTTGATATGACGACTATTTCAGAGTGTACAGAGATCACCTTGGGGTTCGTGGACAAGGCAAAGCCAAAGGGTGCGTCGGTGTTCCCATCTACGGCGATGCTAAGAGTTGCAACGACTGTTGATGCTTAATTAGGGTTTCTAGAAGGAGAAGAAAGGGGTGGGTGTTCGGTGGTGAAGGAGAGGAAAGAGATGGATGCTGCGGTGGTGGAGGTTGTCGGAGACAGTGGTGGCTGCCAGAGAGGGTAGTGGTAGCAAGGAGCGGGTGAGAGAGATAGGGTATTCTGGTAAAACATAAATGTAAAATGACCAATATACCCTTGACTTAACGAAACAAAACTATCGGGATTAGTAATTTGGACGGAAATGGCAGAAAAAAATCTTTTTGAATGGAAATGGCAAAAATGACCAAACCACAAGGACAGGAATGATTGTTTACGAGCTTGTTTTTGTGACGCATGGCAGTTAATTTATGACTTGAATAAACGCAATATATCTGAAACTGGATATAAACGTTTCTAATTTGACAAGTAGAAAATCATTCAACGACGATCTTCTCCATTAGTCATTACTATTCCTTGACTTTATTTACTCTCTTACAACCACTGTAAGTAAGTAAAACAAACCAACCTTAAGGGTCAAAACTTGTGTTCCAGTTTCAATCCACCGCCTCTACCTCTGTGAATCACGTTCCATAGTGCTGTTTTCGCTTCCTCAAGAGTCTCAACTCCATGCCCTTCTTCGAACGCCAGCCTCTGTATGTTAAACTGCCAAGCACATACCTACCACCTGTTAACATCTAATACCTAACAGAAAGAAAAAAGAAGCAGCTAGGTGTTTGTGTCGTCTACCTGTGCACCTTGACGGACACGGACATCTGTCCCCTTGCTGTCTATTGATATCAGTGCTGCATCATCCACCTCTGTTTCCAACGACAGCAACTCTTTTAGAGGCTTTGAGAATATCGCATTCAGCTCCTTGAGGTTATGCTCCCCTCCATCAACAGCTATCTTGTCAGGCCGAAGATCCTCGTATTCCTTAACATTGACCCAAGCAACCGTCCCGAATCCTCCAATGAAATATATATCACTGCCAGTTCAAACAAGCATACACACTCAAACTTATATTCTGCTCCTGAAGCAAGTATTCATTCAGCACAAACCTTATATTCTGCATTCTGAAGTAGTAAAAGTTTCCCCATTGCTGTGAAGGCCCTTGCTGATGTTTTGCAATATACTGCTTATGAGCCCATTCCTGTATATATTTATTTATTTTTTTTTTGTTAAAACTTAAATCAATACTACAGCATAATACTGTACATAACTAATGATGCAAAGGGATGACGAATTAAACACACCTGCTGATCTTCAGGAAGAGGATAAACATCACCAAAAATAGTAACCCTTGCATTTGATAAGCCACTCCATCCAGGTATCTATCAACAAAACAAACAGTCAATCATATATACAGGCAGCAGCTCTCTTTAAGATCAATTCATTTGTGCTACTAACTAACCTGAACCACCAGTGTACACCTTGGATCAGCTAGCAAGTTCCTTGTGTGTATGGCCAATGGAGAAAAAGAAAATATCGGATCTGCGCACAAGTAGTGTTCAATCAGACATATATGATAGGGGCATGCACGGGTCGGTTTAGGCCCAAAACCATAACCATAACAGAGATGTCGGTTAATGGATAACCATAACCATAACCGATCGGTTATGGCGCTTTCAGTGTTATGAAGGTTATAGCGTATCGGTTATGGGTTGGTTAACAACGAATTTGGGCCTAGCTAAAAATAGCTCAAAACAATACAATTGGGCATTATTTGGGTCTGCAAGTTTGGGATTGAAAATTTTTTCACCATAGCATGAATTGTCATTACACTGTGTATAATTAGTATCTTCCTGACCTCTTTTGTCTGCGCCGCACGACCACACGCAGACGTTTGTGTTTGTTTTTCGGAAGACCTTTCATTTAAAAAGGTCTTTGCGTCCTCATTTCTTAGAAAACATGGACCATAGTCTTCTAACCTCTTC
Source organism: Bidens hawaiensis (assembly GCF_021521415.1). Classification (NCBI taxonomy): domain Eukaryota; kingdom Viridiplantae; phylum Streptophyta; class Magnoliopsida; order Asterales; family Asteraceae; genus Bidens; species Bidens hawaiensis. The sequence goes on along the minus strand of NW_027494361.1, from coordinate 163,588 downwards.
TATTCTTCTTTTTTACATCAGATACGCTCAGAACCTCCAACCCTAATCTCTCCTTCCCCGTCCAATCACCGACCTCTCCTCCTCCAGAACTGCTGCCGTCGTGCCGCCTGAACCACCACAGTCGCGCCGGTCATCTTCTCCACCCCAACCGTCCTCACGCCGCTGCCGCTCTCTCCAGCACAATCGCCGCCTCTCTCTCCATACCTCTAGCAATTGGAAGCAAGATTGTGTGGGTAGGAGGAGGAAGCTGCAGAGGGATTGAATCGCTGGTGCAGCAGCCTCTGATGCAAGCATTAGGCTCATGATTTCAAGACTCATATCTTGTTTTTGGTTTTGATTTGGGGTTTGAAGAGTAAATAATGATTGGTGTGTATATAATATTATATTATGCAGCTGTTGGTGGGAAATCATGTGAACGTTACATCAGGTTCATGTTTTTTTATTTATTTACATTTTGGGTAAAAAATAATATTGTGTTAAAGTGAAACCTACGAGGATGAATTCTTGATTTTTGACCCGTTTCATTTTAATTGAGAATGAGAGATAAATACACAAATACAATTAGAATTATCACAAGCTATTAACAGGTTTTATATGAATAAGAGTAATTAATTGTTTAATTTATTACTAACTCAATAAATATTACTCGTATTTGTATATGAACGTAAAAGGGGTTGACCTGAAACACAACCCGAACACGACACGAATTTAAATGGGTCGACACGACCCGACATGAATAAAAATATGGGTTGGGTTAGGGTTGAAGAATCTCAACACGCTAACCCGCCAACCTGAAACCCTTAACCCGTCAGCCCGCCAACCCGACACGATTGACACCCCTGGTTTAGGCCCAAAACCGAGATGTCGGTAAATGGATAACCATAATCGATCGGTTATGGCGCTTTCAGTGTTTTGAAGGTTATAGCGTATTGGTTACGGGTTGGTTAACATTGAATTTGGGCCTGGCTAAAAATAGCTCAAAACAATACAATTGGGCATTATTTGGGTCTGCAAGTTTGTGATTGAAAATATTTTCACCACATAATGAATTGTCATTACACATTTATATTAGTATATTACATAGCGTCAATAAGAATACATATAAACTATTACATTAAAAAAACACATATAATCAGTTCAGTTAAATTTTGGCTGCATGGCAACCTTGTTAGCCATAGCCAACCCACTATTTTTGGTTTTCAGAAAATTATTCATCCGACCCACCAGTTTTTGGTATGCTTCTGTTATATTGGTTTATTTGGTTATGGGTCGGTTAATTAGGTTTTATGCACATCCCTAATTAATATGTAATATCATCCGGTTAACATAAGAGGAAAGTGAATGAACTTACGGCCCATATCATCTGGTGCAAAGTCCACAAGGGAACCAAACGGGTATCCCTCACGGCGATGGTGCATCCGAGACATTACGGTACACAAGTGAGCAAACCTGGCCTTCAATTAAACACACACACACACACACTTTTTAATCAATTAAAGGCATAATTAATGAAATTGAACTGAATTAGGTTTAGGTAGATACCTGCTCCATGAGATTACGAACCGCCAAGGCCGGCCTAGGTAAGTCATGAACCGAGGTTGCACTCTGGACACCACCGGATATCGGGGTTCGGAAGAGGCCAGCCCTAGTCCCACTGCCACCGCTAGTCGTCATATCTGGTGCGGGTGCGGGTGCTGGTGGTGTGGTTTTTAGATCCTCCTCCTTCTTCTTCTTCTTTAACAAATAAATAAGTAAGAGAAAAGTAACTTCATAATATTATTGGATTGGATGTTGAAAGTTAAATCAACTGAGTGGTTGGTTATAGTATAAAAGATTGAAATGATGATACCAGAGTAGGTGGAGGTGCAGGTAGGATGGTGTTGTTGGTTCCAGCATCAACAAGTGGGTGTTCATCGTCTTGACGAGAAACAGCAGCAGTAGTAATGCCTCCATGAGATCCATATCCTGAAAGACTAGTTCTGGGAAAGCAGAATTTGAGTTTGAGTGAAGAAGCAGAAGAACGGGTGTCTTGAAAGGTTGCTGGAAGAAACATAGAGCTTGAAAGAGCTTCCATGGAAACCACTAAACTAAATAAAGATTCTTACTTTCTTTCTTTCTTTCTTTCTTTCTTTATAATAATAAAAGGGAATGAAATGAGGGCTAGGATGAACGAATGAATACACCGAGTGTTAGTTAAGGCAGCAGAAGAAAGGAAAAGATGTTGAAAACAAATATGACTCCATATTAATCTTTTGGGCCAGCCATTTCATTTGGAACCAAACCAAACCAAAACATTCATTGCCTATTTGAAGTTTTCGTCGCTGAGGACTGATGACTCCGTATTTCTAACTATGCCTTATTGGTAAAACTCGTTCTCTTTAACGATCCATCTAGTGGACGCCACCTATTCGCTTAGTCTTTCGTTATCATACAATGTCGCCGAAACTAAATGGTCAGAATAGAAATCGAACTTGGATTACATGGATTTACTTAAATGCAACATATATTTAATATTTAATTATTTAAATTTTAGCTTTTAAGATTATAAAGGAAATTAGTGGTCCATATTTTCTCTCTTTAAAATGTCTTTTGAAACCTCTCTCTCTCTCTCTCTCTCTCTCTCTCTTCGAAAAAAAGACATCACACTACGTATATGCAGTATACTCAATATTGCATATACTAACTTAGAACCTCATGTATTACATGGGTGTATATGGTGGCAACGACTTCCAGGTATGGCAGTTGTGATGGCAGCAACAGTTTCAAGAGACAGTGATGGTGGTTTCAGGTGATCGTGAAAATGATGGTGGTGGTTGTCGGTCGTGAAAGAGGGTTGGGGGAAAACATTAGCAGACCTCCATATACTATACGTGCGTGCATGTGTGTGTTATTTTAGTAAGATGGAACCCGATAAATACAAGTTTTTTTTATCTATAGATTAAACGCTATTTTAGTCAGTTATAAAATTTTTAAAAAGTAACCTTTATCCATGTTATAGACAATTTAAATTATGCTTATCCATAAGTTAGGATCAACAGTGTAGATTTTATTACCTGAGGACCAAAAGTGAAATTTGAGCATACCGATTTTATTATCTGAGGACCAAAAGTGAAATTTGAGCATACCGCGTGATCGTGTAATTCTTTCTATTTTTAGACTCATATGTTTAAATGAAGTTTTATTATAAAGGTAAACAGTAATCAAATTAAAATGCATAATTGTGTTAAATTAGAAAAATACTTGTGTGAGACATCTTGTTTTAATTTTGTTGTTAATGTAGGAGACAACTTTACCTAATCTTTGTTAACTAGACTATGTGTTATGAGCTAACTGAAAAGTACATAACGTTCGGCCACGGTATGTTATGAGCTAACTGAGAAGTACATAACGTTCGGCCACGGTATTGCCTCGTAGAAAATGGGTTTTAGCCTACCCTTTAACTATCACGTTGTGGTTTAACTAATACTTATATAAAAGAAACAAAGTAAATTTGTATGTTTGTGTTTGGATATGATTGATGGAGAAAGGTGAACCCCACCCACCCAAAGTATGAGAGGGCATTAGGGGCTTTCGCCCAAAGATGATGGTGGTGTTACGGTTTGACAAATAAATTTCGTTAAAGTGTGGATGAGATTGTAGGGGCGCCAGCCCACAAGGCGCAACCGGAGGGCAAATGCATATCATACATGCATTATTATCATATATTTTCTTTCAACAATCATTTCTTTTCTTCACTGCACATACAACCCAAATCATTTTATATATATATTCAATAATAAAACAAGAAGACAATTAAGAATGAAGATTGTTACAAGGAAAGCAACCACACTTGTGACCACAACACTGCAGATTTACAATCTTTTTTGCTTCTTCATTCACCTTTTGAATTTTGTCCGTGTGCTCAAGCTGTGCTGCCGCTCTCAGTTCATCTGCTTTTCTATGAACAATTGTCATTTTTCTCATCAACTTTTCCTCCAATTTTGATCTCATCTTTTGAATTTTCACCTACAAATATAATATATAATCCCAAACCATTATACTAAAAATATATATAGTACTTCTTTCAATGCAAACTTTGTTTAATTGATATAGTCAAATCCCAACATGGCTTCATTTTCCTACTTCCTACTCCTAAACCTTTTTCTTGAAAAGTTTTAGCCAACACTCAACACTTGTATCACTTTATACCACACAAAACATACACACATTAATTTCATGTTTATACAAAGAAAATATTACCTCAAGCTTTCTTGATTGAGCTTCTGCATTTGCAACTTGGAGGTCCACCCAAGCTTGAATTTTTGCTTCTTCTCTTTGGTACCTACACAAAAGTCAACCCAAAACCATCTTCAAAGTCATGGCAATGTGGCGGCACAGTCATCCATTTCTAAATCCTTTTGATTTATAGATACTACTTTATCAAGGGGTGTTTAACGAATCAAATATTCGGATTATTTGAATTTTGAAATTCTGAAGCAAGATTCAAATTTGAAACAGTTCCGACTAATTCGATTCGAGTTTGGATTTCGAATTCAGTAAAAAAAATATGTTTTAATTCCAATTTCAAAACCGCTACAAACTTGAGTTTTTTTACAACAAAAAAAAAATACAAGTTTATAAAACAAATAAACCGTTCAAAATTAAAACATTCAAAACATCCTAAATATTTGAAGAGGTAGGTCCCAGCAGAACCCAGTTGGACCCGCAAGACTCACCTTAAAGAGGGACGTCTGCGCAGTTGGACCCGCAAGACTCACCTTAAAGAGGGACGTCTGCGCAAAGACCAACTGGATCCGCAGGACCCACCATGCTCAGAGAGATGACGTCCTTACGCGCAGTACGCAAGCTGTTCCCGCAGGAAAAGCCTCCCAATGGTGACGTACCCCGCCTGTTCCCGCAGCTGCGGATACTAGCCATCAGGGAAGGCTACCCGCACTAACAGCAAGGCTACACGCACAAGGCACTAACTCAAAATAATTCAGTAATGTCACCTGAAGAAGGAGCAAGCCGGGAATACTCCGACCCAAATGAGCCAGTCCGTACGCTACTGGAGGATCTTTTGTACTATACCTGCCAAAGTATGGACAAAAGATCTGACCAAAGCAGCGACAGCTCACTGACAACAGTACGACGAGGAGCACGCTCCAGTACTTAATGTCACTATCAGCCGCTGCCTACTCACTAACCCCTGTCGTGGCACGTACATAGCCTGCAGTTGGTGGAAAAGGAATAGTACACAGCCGGCCATGTCACTATCAGCCGCTGCCTACCCACCAACCACCAGCATGGCACGTGCGTAGCCCACAGTTGGTAGAAAAGGAATATTATACAGCTGGTAGTACCTGCTTGAAAACCTACCTTCGGCTATAAATACTCCAACACCTTGGAACGGTATCATTATCTTATATCTCCATATATTATCTGATATCTGCTCTAGCAATTTCTCTTAATATACACTTATATTCAAGAGCAATCTAGTCTTATTCTCACGCCGGAGGGTGGTCACAAGGAGGTACCCCCCTTTCTCAGTGACGAGCTCACGGTGTCTGTTTTGCAGGTCATCAGAGGAATAACCATCTTTGCCGGACCTAACCCTCGTGGAAACATCTATTTAACCCCCAGATTATCCGTAATCTGCCCGGGGTCACTTAGTGTTTCTTCATTGGCGCCATCCGTGCATAAAAGCTAGAACTAATTCTTTTTCAGTTTTTTCAAAACTTCTGGAAAGATGGTTAAGGTTACTCCGTTGCCAAGGCCAACGAGTGACCAAGAAACTCCGGTAACCACAACCCCAGCTACTGGGGGGAACACCGGCGAGTACACAAATTTTACGAACACTACCCCGGTTACCTAAGCCGGGGCAAGTGCAGTAAATTTTACGAACACTACCCCGGTTACCCAAGCCGGGGCAAGTGCAGTAAACAATCCTCCCCTGGGATTCATTGATACCCAGGTGGAAAGACGACAGACGAAGCTCCCCCGCCAAACACTTGATCAAGTTAAAGCGTGGGCGGAAGCACGTCAGAAGGAATTCCAAGCTGAGTTGGATGAACGCTTACGTTCACTCCAACAGGCTGACGAATTCGGAAGCACTCGACAACAGCTCAACATAAGCAATGAGTGCGAGTACTGGGACGATGATTCGGAGGAGTCCGACAGCGACGCAAACCCTCGCCATAGGGCGAAAGGGAAGCGTAAGGAAACGGACTTCCAACGAGAAAGGAATTTTGGAGAAACCTTCAAACAAAGGAACGCGGGGGGAAACCCACGTGACTTCTCCAAAACCTTTAGACCGACTGTTGCAAATGTGGGAACGTCCAAGTTTGCAAGCGACATTGCGGAAGCAATCGCCCCGAAGAGTGCTAAACAGATGTCCAACATCGGCACTTATGATGGTATATCTGACCCAGACGATCATTTGAACAGATTCATAGCGGGGGCAACCGTCAGCAATTGGACGGAACCCACGTGGTGTTATATGTTCCAAATGACGCTTGTTGGGGCAGCCAGAGCGAGGTTCGACCGTCTACCGGTCCACCACATCTACGATTGGGCTGACTTCCAGCAAAAGTTCAGCCAACACTTCAGTCAACAAAGAAAGTATACCGAAGAGCAATGGACGATCCTCAACTGCATCCGAGAAGAAGATGAGTCTTTACTAGACTTCATCACGCGCTTCAATTCAAAGAAACTGAGTCTGGGCACCATAAGCGAAGATCTTGTTCGCGCAGCTTTCATTCAAGGCGCCGAATACCCAGAGCTTATCCGCACATTGACGGGTAAAGACGGCATGCCATCCACATGGGATGCCATCATGACAGCAGCTAAACGCTTCGCGGAAACGGAAAAGCAACTGGGTAGAGATCTTCCCCAGAGCACAAACCTCTACACTCAGAAAACAAGAGAAAACAACGTCCTTACCGCCCGACTAAACAAAAAGAGGAAGCTAGGCATTTGGCAGTCAAGGGTAAACTTTGACACCTCATCCGGCTCACACCCTTGGTTAGGCGGAAGGGATAACATGCAGTTGTCGAACCGGAACTCCAGATGGACGCCACTCACCAAAAGCGTCACCGAGATATTCGCCACCGAGAGGCTCCCATGGCCAGAGGCTCCAATTATCCGACAGCGTCCAAACGCTGATCAAAGCAAATCCTGTGACTTCCACAGGACAAAAGGCCACACCACCGAGGAATTCTTAGACTTGAAGGACGTCATCGAAGCATTTGTCAGAGATGGGAAACTCACGCACCTCGTGGCGCAATGAACGCTGAGCAGGCTAATGCGTGTAGAACCCCAGTTGGGGAAAACACGAATGAAACTGCAGCTTCAATGTTGGAGACTACATACTGCGTAAACAACGAGATTCCGAACCAGGTGTATATCGGCTCGAAAGGCTCGATGACACCCCCATCCCTAGAACATGGAAGGGAGCTCAATTACACAGGTTGCATGTAGATCAATTCCAAACTTGTAAAGAAAAGGCCCAGAGCCACTTCTAATGGAAATGATTCTCCTTATTACATTGACGCTGATGGTCTTACATTTATACTTATGAACTTTCCACACTGATATGCCGGTATTCACCGCATAAATAAGTGGGGAAGTAAGTCGTTGCATGTGGACGGCGGCAAAACCCGCATAAACACAAAACGGCAAAAATTTCTAAGAGATGACAACCTTCACGCATGTCAGTTATAGGTAAAGTTTGGTCATCCCACTAAATGAAAGTGACGGTCCTACCCGCACAATCATGATAGAGGAAACTGAACATTAACCTATTGACAACCGCGCGTCGAAAGGTTTAACTTATTCAAAACACTGATGCCGGTATTCACCGCATAAATAAGTGGGGAAGTAAGTCGTTGCGTGTGGACGGCGGCAAAACCCGCATAAACACAAAAAACGGCAAAAAATTTCTAACGAAAACCTTCACGCAGGCTAGTTATAGGTAAAGGTTGGTCATCCCACTAAATGAAAGTGACGGTCCTACCCGTACAATCATGATAGAGGAAACTGAAAACTAACCTATTGACAACCACGCGTCGAACGGGTAACTTATTCAAAACACTTGGAAAATTGCTAATTTCAACTAAAGTATGCACGAGCGAATCATATATTGTTTATGAGGCAAAACAAGTGCCAAATTAAATTATAATATGCATGAGCAAGTCATATAACGTTTATAAAGCAAGTCATCCAGTGAAAGTGGCGGTCCTACCCGCATAAACATTTATATTTCATAAAAAAATTCAAACATTACAAGAATGGCCGGGTATCTACCCGCCTACAGAAATATAAATCTATCCTAACGGTGGGAAGGGATCTCAAGGTTCAAACTTTAGGACCACTCCCTCCAAACCCACTTGTACCCGCACCATCAGTTGGCTGTGGCGGTTCAAGGAAAGTCTTGAGAATGGTTAGCCCATTATCAGCAGCAGCAATTTCGTTCACCTTCTCCACCACCGGATGCGGGAAGGCAGCATACTGGTTCACTGCTTGGTCATAGGCAGCTTCAGTGTCCACGTCATAAAGAGGGAAGTTGGAAGGCGGGATGCCCTTCTCAACAAACCCCAGACCAAGCAAGAAACCAGCCTTTTCCCAATCCTCATGAGAAGCGTTGAGGGCTGCGCTCATGGCATCGTCATAAGATGTGTTCGTGAAGATCCGATGCACAACCTACAAAAAAAAATATATGTATCAAAAACTTTTCTAAGTATAAAGAAAAGCGTAAAGACATTATGAAGCTACGCATACCTGCGACAACGCTTCTCGTAAAAGCTATTCCTTGGTGATCAGAGCTTCCTGGAGGGCAGCTTGAGCTTGGTTGCAGGCGCGTTCGGCTTCATTTTTGTTAAGGTTGGCAAGCAACACTTCCTTAGCAGCAGCCTCTTCAACGCCCTTCAGCTTACGCTCAGTATGATCAAGCATACCCCTCTGGTCCAAGATCTCTTGAAGCTTCTTGGCGTCTTCCATGGCCAAGGCATCATGAGCCTGCTGGAGCCTCTCTAGTTTGGCTTTAAGCTCCTCATTCTCGACGCGCAGAGGCTCAGCAATGGCTTCAGCTTTGGTGGCCCTCTCGGTCGCGTTCCGCGCAGTTTCCTTAGCCAACCTAAGCTGTTCGTTAACAGCTTGGGTAGCCTTGGAACGGGCCTCGAGCCGGGCCTGAACTTCAACCTTGAGGGCCTTGAAGGCCTTTTCCTTCTCCGCAGCAACGGCCAGAAAGTCTCCTGTTCTCCTCCCGGATAGCCCGCGCCTGAGCCACTTCCCGGCTACGCGCCGTCTTTAACTTGTCGTTTTCACGACAAAGCAACTCGACGCGCGGCTGCATCCGGGCAAGGAGAATCCGAAGCTCGTTCGTCAGCCTACCCTCCTGGTAGCTAGACATAGCTTCCCCCAACGCACCACTTGGGGCGGCGTGACGCGCCCACTCGACGCAGTCCACAGCCGTCCGAAGGGTTGTTCCTCTGCGGATGTTCCACCGTGGAACATACACCTTATTGGAATCCGACACTGTAAAAACAAAAAACAGTTAAAAAAAAGGCCTAAATAACCCTACGCACCTGTAGGGTCGACAACAGGCCGATAGCCGCCAAACCCATCACCCGAACCTAAGGGATATCCATCCAAGAGGTCAGGCAGATGGGAAGGAGGCAGAGATTGGCTAGAAGCCCCAACCCTGAACATACCTGCTGAACCGGCCGGGGACGAGGTAGTCGCCGGTGCCGGAGGCACGGTTGAAGCCGCCGCGGTAGAGACCATCGGAGGTGAACTCACTGGAGGTGAACTCACAACCGTGGCCGCCGCTGCGGAGGAGCCCGCAGAAACAATCACCACCGGCTCAGTGAATGATGCAGTGAATATGGCACTGACAGCCGGCGGAAAGGACGTTACAGTTGGAACAGTTGCCTCAACGGGATGAGCAACTGAACCAATGCTGCAAACAGGCGCAGCTGCCTGGGTCATCGCCTCGGGTAGGTTGACCAAACCTACCGTCGTGGGTCTAGAACTGCTCCTTCCCGCATCACTTTGGAATGCGGTTACATCCACGCCTGCATGAAGACAAGATATTAAAAACAATGGCGAAAAGAATTGCGGGTAAGATAAATAAAAAGTACTTACGAGTTATCTTAATCTTGAAGGTTCTGACGGGCGGGGACGAACCCGATGGAACTGGCCTCTTCACGCCAGTCACCGTCGTAGAACTTGGTCGCGCGGAGGTGGCAGCTGTCTCAACCCCCGAGATAGTTGTCTCACCACCACCAGGGTTCCCCGCCGCCTTCTCACTTTCGGTGTCCGAGTCAGACCGGTTCCCCTGATCGGCAGTGGAGGCAACCTTCGCCTTGCCCTTCACACCGGCAGCTTTCTTCTTCCTCACGAAAAAAGGACCGTCTGCGGATTCCTCATCAGAAGATGACAAAATTAGAGAAACTCCAGCACAGGTTTGAGCATGAAGAAGGCGAGGGTTAATGAAACCCTTTCCTGGCCGCGTGGCGCTCAGAATTTCGTGGCCTGGCGGGTAGACCTCCACAAACCGATCCGCCGTTTGCTCCAAGATGGGCAACTCGTTCTCGTCGAGAGCACGAGTACCCAACCGAGCGGGACCACCGCTCTCACGCGGTTGCAGAAGCGACTGCAAATTGTTCCCCTCTGAAAATAAACAGAAGCAGTTAGAAGAAAAACCCTAAATCAGCAAAAAGAGATGGAGCATACCATAGGGAATAGAATTCGAACCGTATTCAAGAACGATGGGAATCTGTGGCGCCTCTGCCCCAACATCCTTCCATACCCGGCTCATCCCAAGCATCACCATCCCAGACTCCGCAAAGCGATAAACCGGAGTCTGGATCCGGGAGATCTTGGTAAACCATTCCGCCTCCTGGTAGTTGGAGGCGTGAAGGTTCGGGAGTGCTCTCCCGTTCTTGAATGTCATCGCTATGGGGACGACAAGGGCAGAGATATAGAAGAACTCCCGCTTCCAAGACCGAAGACTGCGCTCGGTAGCACAGATCTTCAAACCCTTGATCCGAGTAATCAGGGTATACCAGCCCTGGATGCACCTCCAGGAGTAGAAGGTCATCAGGCGGTCGACGCGAGGCTCAACGCCCAGAATGTGGCACACCCATTCAAAGTGGCGAACCTTTGCGATCGCCATCGGGTGCACCTCCGTCAAATGTACACCGTGTTTCTCCAGAACACGGTACACAAACTTCGTCAATGGGAACCTGAGATTCCCATAGATGAAGAATGCAGCATACACCCCTATCTTGCCCTTGGGGGCATCGTACACCGTCTGGTGAGGCTCAGGAAACTCAGGCTCGAAAGGCTCGAGCATGAACTTCTTGACGATGTAGTGATACAGGTCGACGGAAAGAGCACACTGGCACTCGCCAGAAGTACTCTTATCATCCTTGTCAGACGCTGACATCGGGTTCTCCGTGTACACGTCAGACTCCTCGGCAGTAGCCTCAGGATCATGAGTAGAAGACATCTTGGAGGTATGAAAGAACGATTTCAGGAGAATGCTCGACGGAAAAGTTAGAGTATTCGCCGGAAATCGCTTAGAAGAAGAAGTGAAACTGTGAGTTGAGATGCATCCTCTCCTCCCTTTATATACTCATCGCAATGAATGCGATGAATTTAATGCAGAGGAGAGAGGAAAGCGCAGGTGCAATGAAACTATGACACGTGGAAAGAGCACGCTGGCAACAGCTGTTGACAGGACGCGTGCCGTAAACTTCGCGCCCACGCGCCCGAAAACTCGCGCCCACGCGCCTGAAAAAGCGTCTGGAATGACCATATACTGTCACGTCGCCATAACTTCATGCACGTCCTGAAACTGTCAAAAGAAACCGTCACACCACGCTGACGTCCCTTCAACAGTTGGACTGTTCTTATCCTTTCACCAACTCTTCGAATTTCAGAAAGATTCAAAAAGATTCAAAAATAAGAGGGAATACACCCCCTTACCTTGGCAACCAAGTAACTATAAGACAGGTGCGGGTACAGTGTTAAGGCAAAACTCTTCACATACTTAGCACCCGCAGGGAATTGAAGCCAAGAATACCTTGGCAACCAAGTAACTATAAGACGGGTGCGGGTACAGTGTCAAGGCAAAACCCTTCACATACTTAGCACCCGCAGGGAATTGAAGCCAAGAATACCTTGGAAGTAAAGTAACTATAAGACGAGTGCGGATACAGTGTCAAGGCGAAACCCTTCACATACTTAGCACTCGCAGGGAATTGAAACCAAGAAGGATCTTCTGGGCCATGCTTGTGGAAAGGGATATAACATCCCCGTATAGCGGGAACATTGAGAACTAGATTGTTTGATGCTCCAAGATGGAATTGGTTGTTTAAACATAATTGATCACTATGTCTAAAACTACCAAAACCTCGTGGAGAACCTATACAACTGAAACTCAACGCTCCTGACTTGCGAGGAGGTTACACACCTACCCGCATCATACCCAAAGATCAAGCAGAAAAGTGGGAAATTCTGCGTGACATTAGGAAACCCGCGGGAAGAATCCCCACGGAGAACCTTAAAACTAAACCCTTTTCGAAACCCCTTGCTTAAGTCCAAAAGATCACCTCACTTATTAACAATTCATGAGAAGAACATTGGACTGGGGGGACTTGAAGAGGTAGGTCCCAGCAGAACCCAGTTGGACCCGCAAGACTCACATTAAAGAGGGACGTCTGCGCAGTTGGACCCGCAAGACTCACCTTAAAGAGGGACGTCTGCGCAAAGACCAACTGGATCCGCAGGACCCACCATGCTCAGAGAGATGACGTCCTTACGCGCAGTACGCAAGCTGTTCCCGCAGGAAAAGCCTCCCAATGGTGACGTACCCCGCCTGTTCCCGCAGCTGCGGATACTAGCCATCAGGGAAGGCTACCCGCACTAACAGCAAGGCTACACGCACAAGGCACTAACTCAAAATAATTCAGTAATGTCACCTGAAGAAGGAGCAAGCCGGGAATATTCCCGCCCAAAGCCGGGAATACTCCGGCCCAAATGAGCCAGTCCGTACACTACTGGAGGATCTTTTGTACTATACCTGCCAAGGTATGGACAAAAGATCTGACCAAAGCAGCGACAGCTCACTGACAACAGTACGACGAGGAGCACGCTCCAGTACTTAATGTCACTATCAGCCGCTGCCTACTCACCAACCCCTGTCGTGGCACGTACATAGCCTGCAGTTGGTGGAAAAGGAATAGTACACAGCCGGCCATGTCACTATCAGCCGCTGCCTACCCACCAACCACCAACATGGCACGTGCGTAGCCCACAGTTGGTAGAAAAGGAATATTATACAGCTGGCTGTACCTGCTTGAAAACCTACCTTCGGCTATAAATACTCCAACACCTTGGAACGGTATCATTATCTTATATCTCCATATATTATCTGATATCTGCTCTAGCAATTTCTCTTAATATACACTTATATTCAAGAGCAATCTAGTCTGATTCTCACGCCGGAGGGTGGTCACAAGGAGGTACCCCCCCTTCTCAGTGACGAGCTCACTGTGTCTGTTTTGTAGGTCATCAGAGGAATAACCATCTTTGCCGGACCTAACCCTCGTGGAAACATCTATTTAACCCCAGATTATCCGTAATCTGCCCGGGGTCACTTAGTGTTTCTTCAATATTCAAAGTGGTAACTTACACATGTTTATAGCAACTGACAAACATATTAAGAATATGTATATATGTAATAAACAAAATATCTATAATTTGAATTTGAATCAAATTTAAAATCATAAAGTCATATCGGATTCGAAATTCGATGATTAAATTGAATTCGAGTTTTCAAAAACCGAATTAGAATCGAATTTTGAGTTCTTGGAGTCTGATTCGGTTAGTGAACACCCCTAATATTATACTATTTATAGGGATCACAAGTTCAGAAAATGGAAAACACAAACACAAAGAAACAGTTTAGACCTTAGACAACAGTTGTTCTTTTCTTCTTCTTCCCAATTAGAAGCACCCGAAATGCTCTTTCGACATTCATTACCAATCTCAAAGTGTCTGAGGCTCTTAGAGATATCCTCTTCTTCCTCCTCTCTGGAGGTCCAGTTTAAAACATGATCCGGCTTCTTTAACTTTGCTAAATGGCACTCTTTTATGTCTAAGGATTCCATAACCGCCAACGGGCCTGATCTAGTTGCAGGCGTGTTGTGTCGCGGTGGAGACAAGTTTTTGAATGGGGTCGGGCACCTCGAAGTGGTGGAGCTTCCGACTGCTGTCATCTCGGTCCCAATGTCCCTACTCTTGATGGAAGTTTCTTTGAATAGGAAGCTTTCGCTCACCGGCTCCAACTTCAATACCTCATTGCTGAATTTATCTACAATTGATCGGATTTGAAAATGCGTCATGCTATAGCTACACCAACCCCTTGATCTTACACCATCAAGTAGTCGTCCAAAAAAAGTTCTGACGGCCGTTTTGACCAAAATTGTCGCACTTCAAAAATTATTGGTCAGAACGGCCGTTTGAACAATATTTGGACGACTATTTTGACCAAAGTGGCTCAAACTTTGAAACTTTTTTTTTGTCAGAACGGTCGTTTGTCAAATATTCTGACAGCCGGTCTAACCATAACCATAGACGGTTAAACTTAGATTTTTCTTGTTTTTGTCAAAACGGCAGCTCGACCTCTATTCGGATAGTTGGCCCCATTGGGGACCTTGAAAAGGTGGTAACTTTTAAGATCTTATTTTAGCATGCAACATAAATACTAAACACATACCGATCAATATTCAAAAGCAAAAAAAATAAAAAAATGGTTATCTACCTAGTGACTTATGATGTTGGTGGTTTTGAATGACTGTAACTTTTTCCTCTGATTGAGTCCCATATCCATTAGTGTTAGATCTTTTGGACACAAAATCTGTAGACTGAACAAAGCCATGAAGATGATGATTTTGAGGTTGAGTGGTAGAGTGATGGTCAGAAATGAGCCATTTTTCAGCATCATTCCATTTTGAAGGAACCGGGTTCTTCCTTGAAGCAACACTGAAGCTGAAAACGGGTCGACCCGGTGTAGATGGAGCAGCATCTGCCACATTTCGCTTTGCATCTTTGAGATCATTAAGCTTAGAAAGAGGGTATCCTTTCCTCATTCCCTGCAAAACAAAACAAAACAAAACTTAACAAAGTTTGAAAACAAGAAAACAGAAACTTTGAAAAGAAAATATTTTTTTACCTCATGAGAATGAGGATGAATATGGTTGGAGCTTTTGAGATCCATAAAATAAGTGTGTGTTTGTGTATGTGATGAAGTGAAAAGGAAGAAACTGTTGGTTTGGTGATTTATAGAAACATGGATGACAGTGAGATGTATGTCATGAAAAGAAGTGTTTTCTTGGGGAGGTGAGTGTTTGGACTGAGATAGCTTGTCAAATCTTCAAATCTTTTGTTTCTTTCTATACCCCCTTTCATTTTTTAACTTTTTATCATTTCTAAAGATTATTATTGTATTTTGAATGGTCACGGCCCATGGGCCATGGGCTCATGTCCTTCTTTTGTAAATAATATTTTTTTTTTCCTTTTTTTTTGGAAGGCCGAAGAAAACAAAAAGAACTTCAAGTCAGAAGCCCAAAGTGACAAAACAAGCTACAAGCCACAATTAATGGCATTTATAAAACTCAATACTAGTCATGTTGCTTCTATTCTTCACCCAAAGAAAGGAATAGGCTTTAATATCACTCACCATCTTTGTAATTGAACACCTTTATTTTTAAAAAATATGCTCATTCCTTTGTCTTTCAAATTGACCAAAGTGTTAACATCATAATTGATTGTTATAATGACTTCCTTTTCTTTCCCCACCGTCGTTTTAGAGGGTATTCTAGGTTTTCTTGCACCTAATTGAATCCGTTTTTACTCGGTAGATTCACCCACATCATAATAGTTATCCTTAGTAATTGTGTGTAGCCATAATCAACCAACAAATGAGATGATGTTTCTGGAAATTCCCACATAAGCCGCATGTTTGGTCCGCCACTAGTATATTCCTGGATGCTAATGCCATACGAGTAGAAATACGATCTAATAAAGCCTACCAAATAAAACAAGTCACCTTAACCGATATCCATTTGAATCTTAATACATTAATAATTAAATGAATTGTAAATCACTTGAACTCGTATGTAATTCAATGTAATTTCAATCATATTCTATCTTAAAATATCGTTTTATAGTTTCTAAAACATCATTATCAATTACCTAATATTTCATTTAATCAATTCATGTATACATGGGTTTCTAAGTTGGTATGCTACACAACAACAACAACAACAACCACCGCCATTCTTGCTAAAATCTCGCTAAGAACAAAGTTATTGTAAGGTTTAGGAAAAGGTGGGATGTAGACATGACTTAACAAGAAAAACTAAATTGGTTATTGTCAAATGATAAATGGTGTTTGAAAGCGTAAAGTATAAATTACGTCAATTTTGAAGATAAATGGCAACCCATGAAATTTGGTATAAATATAAAAGACAATATTTGTAATTTTGTCTTTTCTTTAAAAAAATTCCAAAATTCATAACAATTATTTCTCTATTTATAGTGTACAATATTAATTTCAAACTCATTTCCGATTCTCAAATTAAAAAAAAAAATCAAATTTTATCCTTTTGTATTCAAAAAATTAATTTATTAGTTTTGAAATAAAATAATTTAATGTTAAAATTTATATTAACTTTTATAGAATAAAAGGTAAACCATAAATAATATTATATTATATATAAATGGAAATCCTTAGCTATAGTAAAAGGGGTTATGGTCCAATCGGCAGCCATTAACTTTCTTTTTCTTTTACTATTTTATAAATCTGATTGAGAATATATTGATTTGAAACTAGAATAAGTAACAAAAAGAAAGCTGATGGAGTGGTTTTGTTGTGTTGTTGCAAAGGTTAGGTCGCGGGTTCAAGCTTCTTTGAGGCTTTTTTTGTCTTTCTTTATTTGAAAGTAATAAAAGTAACAAAAGAGGAAGCTGCATTTGTGGTATTGTTTTGTTGTTGCAACTTGCAAGTCTCAAGTTCGAGCCTTTTTGATGGAATTTTCGTTTTTTTGTTTTTTTTGTGTTTTTTAAATACAAATAGATTTTTGTATTTATATATTTCATATTTAATCAATAAATTAAAATGTAAGGTGGTGTGGTGTCTCGGTTTTTAATTTTTTTTAAATACGTAAGCTTGACGAATTATTTTTTTGGTTTAGTTTTGATACCGTAAAGAATATTGCCTATGCTAACCGAATTCGCGCCAACTTACGGAAACGATGTCCGGGTGTAACCAACACAGAACTGTCAAGCGTGCCCAGGCGCAACGCGCCGGGTAACAACCTAGTTTATTTAATAGGAAAATGGTTTTGGTTGGGTTGTTAATATATGAAGGAGAAGGAAATTAGTATTTTGATAAAAAGTTAGATTGAGTTGGGCTAGGAATAGTAGTCTAACAAGTTAAGAGCATTCTCATCCTATTTCCTATCTTTAAATCAAAAATTACACTAAAACTCATTACATTTTCTCTCTCCATTTTAATTAAATAATACTTTTTATACTTTTTATCATTATCTTTTCTCTTTCCTTCACTCACAACCACTCTCAAAATATATTAAAAAATTATAGAGGATGAACAGTAACTTTTCAAATATACAGAAAAATTACTACTTTTTCTAAAATATAAAAACACTTCACTCACAACACTCTGACTCACTCTCTAAATTATAAAAATACCCCTCACACAAAATGAAGGGTTGAATGAGAATGTTCTAAGTTACGACTACTTTTAATCCTTGTGTGTTAATTCCATACAATGTAAGGCTTTAATGGGCCATGTGCTTGTGGGTTACTTTTGGCTAAACAAACACACACACCAAGTCATAACAAGTGATTTTAGGCATACTTCTACACAAATCCACATTGGTTTATATTACAATTTGGGTTTACTTATTATTATATGTGCATACTATACATTATTGTGCGTTGATGCGCCTTGTCATTGTTATGAACCTTTACTATAGCTCCCATGAATTACCACATGGCTTTCATACTTCATCACCTAGCTTCCATGAATTACCACATGTACATAGCTTCCATGAATCACCACCTAGTGTGACACTTCACCATTTTATGTTAACTTCGTCAACACAAACCCTGTTATCCGGCATGTACGTCATGTATAACATTTACACGAGTTAGTAACGAGTCATAAACACGAGTCCTTTTGAACGCGTTGGTGATTAATGTCAAACCAGATACGTTTAAATAATTCGGATATAATTGTTATGTGCTAGATGATTTTATATGTTACATGATTTAGTACATTATGCTTACTTAATATGCTATTAGTTATTATTAAAAGAAAAATATTATAATTAAGCCCGTCGCGCTACGTGATCGGGATAGGGTCATGCCGTCGTGTTATGCGACAGACGTGCAACCAGGGAAACTTATTTTAAAACCGTTTTTCAAACCCCAGACCCCATAACTTATTCTAGTCATCTCTAAACACACACACACACACATCTTTGGGCGATTTCATGGATTCTTGGGGGTTTGGAGGTGCTTGGAATCATAATTAACACCTATTGATCACAACACGTAGGTTGTCAAGAATGGTGGTATTATCATTCCCTAGGTTGGGGCATTATTGTTTGTTGCTTTCCATGTACTTTATTTTTGAATATATTGCATTCGCGACAGCTAAATCAACAAACGTTTTACACGTGCACACACACACACACGCATAGCTTATGAAAGCTCACCAACATGTGTTGTTGACAAAATTATATTATTTTAAACATGCTGCAGGTTGAATTCAGTGATGTGCTAGGGACGAAGATCATTAGTCGACCTTAGGATATTTAAATGAAGAATAATATTTGTTTTATTATGATGTAATGAAATTTGTTTTATTATCAAACTATTTGTGTACTTGCGAATTTATGAAATAAAATAATTGTATTATCACTATTAATAGTGTTACAAGCTTATAAGTGATCTGTACGTTGCACCCGGGCATATTTCGCTTAAAGCCGGGCCGTTATACTTTCCTAGAGATATTGAAAATCAGTGGGAGCATTAAGTGTCTTAATCATAACTTGCAATATTGCAAAAGGTGGGGAGTGAAAACTTGATAGCATCTCAATTTACACTCTCGTATAAGACACTACTCTAAGACCCTGTTACATTAAAACTTATCTCCTTAGAATCTAATCCTACTCTTACAAAAGTTTCATTGTTGCTTAAATGTGGGCATACTCATATTTCTTACTAATATAATCCTCATTAAGAGAAATTACAACTTACATCATTAACTTGTTTCTCTATCTGAATCAATTGGTCTTTAAATATTGATCCTAAGCATGCAAATTTCCTAAAGGTTTCAAAAAATAGTAAAAGTCCTTGTGATAATCTGTCAAAAGTACAAGAGGCGGGGGAAGAGAACCCTTAAATTTTACTCTTGATATAACTCTGATTACACCTATTGTATACTATGCTGCACCAACTCTTATACACCTAGTGCAGCATCCCAAAATTTCTATTCAAATTTGAGAACTTAATAAAGATGAAGGACCAAAAATATTCTTCAAAATAAGTAACGGAAAATATAAAATATGAAGGAGGAAACATCCCATATTGAAGAAATAAAAAAAGTGGATTCATCTCACATTGGAAGAGAAAGTAGAATCATTCTATATGGGCATAAATAGAAAAGAGAAATTCCTCTCACATTGATAAACTAGGATAGAGCCCGTGTGATACACAGGTGGTTAAAAAAAATATAACAAAAATGTTAAATTTAATAATATACATAATAACATATTTTATGGATTAATAACATATAAATAATGATAAACAAAATTTTGCAATTCATAAATATCTAAAACCTCTTTAAATACAACAGTGTATAGTGATCCGTGTGATTAAAAGAAATGTTAAGATCATTATATTTAAACATTTTCAAAGGTTAACTTGTAACATACTAATAAGATATTTAACTAAATGTATATATATTCATTCATTTAAAATATCTCTAAAACTTATTTATTAGGAATTCCAAATATAACATAATTGATTGGGTCGATATAATAGGAAATTGCTTACATGACATCTATTAGGCATCCTACATGGAGGCTCTAGAGTAATGCCATGTGGAAAATCATGCTTTAATAGTATAATTAGATTATAAAACTTGAGAGTTCCTTATAAGAAGATGGGTTCATATGATAATATTCTTATATGGCAAGACACATTCAGTGGTCCTAGCGAGGGTGCGAAGCACCCGACGCGTACGGGCATGGGCTCAGGCGATGGACGCAATGTGGCGTTTTGATGACGCACTTTGCACTTCGCACGCTTGCATCGCCGCAAGCCGTATGAGAGTCGCTTTAGTACTTTCGGAAAGTACAAGGACTAAAAGTGAAAAATATGAAATTTTGATCCTTTGCGCTACGTGAACGGATCAGGTATAAAGTCTTCGCGATACGCGAAGGAAAAAATACAAAACCCAAGAATGGGCAGTTTCGCGCTATGTGAAGATTTCACTTATCTTCCCATCCTACTACGCGAAGTGGCCATCACGGTTGTATAACACGTGGCAACCCGCCGATAACTTAGCAAATTTAAGTCAATCGCGCTACGTGAATCGCTTGATTCTTTTTTCCTTCGTGTTACGCGAAGGAACTCAAAAATGTCTATAAATAGGGGGTTAATGGCACAATCCATCACACATGAAACACACATTCCACACACACACAGCCTCGTTTTACGTGCCGAGTATTGTAGTGTGTGTCAAGCCCTGAGGTTCTGACGGTTTAAGCTCTAGTTCGCGATAAAGAGTAGAAGTGCTGCTTGTTCAAGCTTTGGCATTTAACTCCAAATACCCGTGTAAGGTAGGGGTTCCGCTTAAGTTATTATTTTATTATTTTATTATACGGCTTAGATCATAGTCGGGGGTATAGCCAAAACCTTGATCATAATTATGTTTACATAAGCTTTATACATACTAAGGTTATAGCTAAAATATTGTTTCTTTATGATTAAGAAACATAAGCTTTTACATACAAGAGGATATAATCAAACATGGTTTATTCATGATTAAGAAACATAAAGTTTTATATGCAAGGGGTTTAGTTAAAATTAATGTTTCTTCATGAAGAAGAAATTAAGCACGTGATTGGTAAATAAACAGAAAGACTACGGGTCTAAACAATTTATGCAAACAAATGACATACAATGTTTAGAGGTCTGTAGCTAGATCAAAAGATGATCCGGGTATTTATATAAACCTATTTTATTATAGGTTAAGCATCATTCATTCATAAATTTTTTCAAACGAGATCACCACATCATTCAAAACAGACAATCACAGGTGAATACGCTTAATCTTTTTATAACGTGAATACGTTAAACCTTTTACAGTCAGTTATTAAGATAAACGGGTTGTTTATCTTAACAAATCAGTCAAATATTTATATGATATTACGTGATCTCTAACATATAAAAAATTTAAGGGATTATGTGATCCCTAAGTTACAAGATAGAAAATAAAAGCAACTCATACCGAGTGCACATGTGTCTGAATCCAAACATATCTGTCTAGTCTATCATGCAAGGTTACGTGGCCGCATGCTAGTAGTCATAACGAGTTTTCCAATGGGTATCAGCTCCCGAAAAACCCATGAATTGTGTGTGTATGGCAAGTGGTACAAATCCCAGAAATAAAGACGTTTCTGCAGAGTTTGTTCAAGAAAGCTATTTTGTCAAATAAAGATTTATTAAATGTTTTTAGAATCAACGATTCACCAGCATATCGCTAATGCATTTTTCCCCACATTACAAGGAAGCAAGTATAGTACAGGTAGCAAGGAATTAGAGTCACTCATGGAGTTAGATGCTCGCTTATGAAGATGGCTCATTTTTTAATTGTTAAAATATTGCAAACAAGATCAAACAATGTTTGTAAATCAAACACTCGGGTATTTATTATCAGAGAAGTTTTCAAAATAAACTGATATTTTATTATAGCCAAAGTCTTCCGCTAAATAGCCCGCAACTCTGATATATTTACAAAACAGGTACCAACTATTGGTCACACTTCTAGGCCCTAAGTCGCGGTGTGACATCTAGAATCCTGAAAATGATAGCAACCTAACCAATAGCTAATCCATAAAACTGAAACTTCTAATAATTACCCAATAATCAATTCAGGAGGTCATCTAGTGTAAGGCCCCGTTACCGGTAACCCTACTTTCGTGTTGGATTTACTCATAAACACAGTTCTAAATATCAGAGTTAATTAAAAACTTTACGCGGAATATAAAACTTTCATAAAACATTACATATCGATTCATAATCATGTCTTAAAACATTCCTCTTGTCTTTCAAAATCAAAACATAACTTATAAAACATATCAGATCTTCAGATGCCAGGCTTTAGTCTTCTGCCATGTGTCCTCCACTCAAGCCAGCTGTCTCAACCTACTCACCTGCGTGCATACTAAAAGTCAGCTACGCTGAGTGAGTTCTAGTTAATCATACAATACCATACAATACCTTATTACATACATACGTACTTAACCTCATAACTTTCTTTCATACACACATAAGTACTCATACCTTCATTCTTACTTACATACTTTCTTTACATTCATAATCATACGTTTTAAAGAGCCTTTCGCCCTATAACCTCACAGATATTATAAGGGTCTGGTCCCTAACATCACAGATATTATAAGGGTCTGGTCCCTAACATCACAGATATTATGAAGGGTCTGGTCCCTATCCTCACAGATATTGTAAGGGTCTGGTCCCTAACATCACAGATATTATAAGGGTCTGGTCCCTAACATCACAGATATTATAAGGGTCTGGTCCCTAACATCACAGATATTATTAGGGTCTGGTCCCTTGTTTTCGAATATTAGTAGGGTTCAGTTCCCTCTTCGTTACCATACAACCGTCATTTCCTTCTTTTATTAACTTTATTACGTTCATACACATAAACATACATATCCTACTTACCATAATTATAACGTTACAACCTGACAGTACGTGCAATATCCGAAGATCGTTCACGAACCATCAAGCAATCATTCATACATATCCCATATATCACGTATGGCTTATAACGTTACAACCTGACAGTACGTGCAATATCCGAAGATCGTTCACGAACCATCAAGCAATCATTCATACATATCACATATATCACATATGGCATACACTTATCACTTAGGATAAATGTATTAACAACACATCAAGTATGCACACAGCCCCGAAAACATAACAAGGAATGGGGATAGAAACTCACCTGGATCCTGTTACGCTCGCCGTTGATCGTAATTCCTTTCTTTAACTGGGCTCGGCTAACTGTATAATATTTACACATATCAATTAACTACTACTTCTCGTTTTGTATTTCTATCTATATATGACCCACAACGAACGGGGGTCCGGGGGCAGCGCCCCTGGCAGCGGGGTTCTAGGGGCGGCAGCCCCTAGCTGGGTCCAAGGGGCAGAGCCCCTGGCTGGGGTTAAGCTGCCAGGTCAGCTTGGAAAAATTTTATTTTCGATAACTGCCTTAACACATTTTCCATTAGGTTTTTAATTTATTTTATAAACGAACTTCACTTTAGGCGAAGTTAAACCTTAGGCGAACTTGGCTTCAGGCGAAGTTAAACCTTAGGCGAACTTGGCTTCAGGCGAAGTTAAACCTTAGGCGAACTTGGCTTCAGGCGAAGTTAAACCTTAGGCGAACTTGGCTTTTAGGCGAAGTTACCATTTAGGCGAAGTTGCCATCAGGCGAACTTGCCATCAGGCGAACTTGGCTTTTAGGCGAAGTTATCATTTAGGCGAAGTTGCCATCAGGCGAACTTGGCTGCAGGCGAACTTATCAGGCGAACTTGGCTTGCAGGCGAAGTTCATCAGGCGAACTTAGCTTGCAGGCGAAGTTCATCGCTTGAAGGCGAAGTTGCCCAGATGAATGCGAAGTTGTCGCGCTGCAGATCTGTTTGCCCATAACTCCTTCGTTTCTTAGCCAAATAACTCGATTTTGGTACCCACGGAATCGTATGATCGGCGCCTACAAATCCCAACCATCAAATCGGCCTAAAATCGACGTTTTAGGGGTCCGATTTGGGCAGTTGTGTTTCGGGTCCGATTAACCCGTCAAATCCTAACCATTTTCAGTAATATTAGCTTTGCGGGATTAGTTCTTACCTTTCCAACTCAGATCTACCAGCACAATCTCGGGTCTCGACTTCGGATCTCGGTCGGTTATGTGTGTGTTTTTGAGTGTGTAAAAGAGAAAGATGGAAATAAAATGATATCTTGGGCTTGGGATGGGTATTTATATCTCTCAAGCCCACGGGCCCAAGGCCCATTCTCATTTAACCCATCTTACGTAATCTAAGCCCATGACCCGTTCCTTACTCGACATTAAATAACTAAAACGTGAAATCACTAAACATAACTTTCTTTTATTTAACATTATAAAAATTTTAGGATGTTACAAGTCTTCCCCCCTTAAAGAGGTTTCGTCCCCGAAACCTAACTATTACATAAACAAACTGGGGTAAAACTTGCGCATCTCATCCTCGACTTCCCAAGTAGCATCTGATCCCTTGCGGTGTTTCCATATCACTTTTACCAAGGGTATAATCTTGTGACGAAGCTGCTTCTCCTTGCGATCAACGATCTTTATCGGTTGCTCGATGTAGTTCAATTGTTCATCAACCTCGATGTCCATTAATGGCACGTGAGACGTGTCATCAGCTAGACACTTCCTCAGATGAGAAACATGGAAGGTTGAATGAATTCCTTCTAACTCATCGGGTAAATCCAGCTTATAAATACAAAATTTTAAATGGTCCAATGTACCTCGGACTTAGCTTCCCTCTCTTTCTAAAACGGATAATTCCTTTCCAAGGCGAGACCTTAAGCATCACATAGTCGCCAACGTTAAACTCAATTGGTCGTCGCCGCTTATCTGCATAAGACTTTTGTCTGTCTTGAGCGGCTTTCATTCTTGCTTTGATCTGATCGAACTTTGAAGACGTTTCTTGAACCACTTCTATACTTCCCATTTCCTTCTGACCAATCTCACCCCAACACACCGGGGTTCTACATCGTCTACCGTACAGCATCTCAAACGGTGGCATACCAATACTCGAATGGTAACTGTTGTTATAGGAGAACTCTGCCAGATGCAGATGATCATCCCAACTTCCACCAAAATCTAAAACGCAAGCACGTAGCATATCCTCAAGGGTTTGGATCGTCCTTTCAGACTGTCCATCGGTTTGAGGATGATACGCCGTACTGATGTTCAACCTCGTCCCCATAGCTTCATGGAATTTCTTCCAGAACCTCGAAGTAAACCGTGTATCCCTATCAGACACGATCGATAACGGTACTCCATGCTTGGTTACCACTTCCTTGATGAACAAGCTTGCTAACGTTTCTGACGAGATGGCCTCTCGTATGGGCAGAAAGTGAGCACTCTTGGTCAAACGGTCCACAATCACCCAGATGGTATCATGTTGCTTAGCTGTACGAGGTAGCTTAGTTATGAAATCCATGGTGATGTGTTCCCATTTCCACTCCGGTATCTCTAGCGGTTGCATCTTCCCATAAGGCTTTTGGTGCTCGGCCTTGACTTGTAAGCAAGTTAAGCACTTACTAACATAATCCACTACATCATTCTTCATTCCTGGCCACCAGTAATCTCTTTTCAAGTCTTGGTACATCTTTGTAGCTCCAGGATGGATTGAGTACCTTGACTTATGAGCTTCATCTAAGATTCGACTTCTAAGATCACCATGGCGTGGAATCCACATACGGTCAAATCTAGTTTTAACTCCATGAGTGTTTTCCATCAACTCATCTTGCTGGCCATAAATCCTTTCTTTCTTTATTAACCCTTCGTCTACTAACACTTCTGACTGCACTTTGATGATTTCTTCAAAAAGACTTGAGTTCATGATCAACTTATATGACTTCACGGTTACAAGGACTTCCTCATTCTTACGACTTAACGCATCAGCGACCACGTTAGCCTTACCGGGGTAATACTTAATCTCACAGTCGTAATCCTTTATCAATTCTAACCATCTTCTCTGTCTCATGTTCAGTTCTTTCTGCTCGAAGAAGTACTTTAAACTCTTATGATCGGTATAGATAGTACACTTAGTACCATACAGATAATGCCTCCATATCTTCAGAGCATGCACTACGGCTGCTAACTCCAAATCATGCGTCGGATAAGTACTCTCATGGACCTTCAACTGTCTAGACGCGTAGGCTATCACCTTCCCTCGTTGCATCAACACGCAACCTAACCCTTGATGCGAGGCATCAGCACAAACAACAAAATCCCCATCACCATCGGGTAAAGTAAGGATTGGAGCTTGCGTGAGTCTTCTCTTTAATTCTTCAAAGGCTTCTTCTTGAAATTTTCCCCAATTGAATACTATCGTCTTTCGGGTCATACCGGTCAGCGGTGCGGCTATCTTGGAGAAACCTTCGATGAATCTCCTATAGTAGCCAGCTAACCCTAGGAAGCTTCGTATATCAGTCGGATTCTGCGGAGTCTTCCAATTCGTTATCGCTTCAATCTTAGCTGGGTCCACGGTAATCCCCTCCGGATTAACCACATGACCTAAAAATTGCACTTCTCTTAACCAGAACGCGCACTTCGAAAACTTGGCATACAACCTTTCTTTCTTCAGAACTTCCAATACCTCTCTCAGATGCTCGGCATGGTCAGACTCACTCTTTGAATAAATCAATATATCATCGATGAAGACGATAACCGACTTATCCAACATCGGTCGACACACCCTATTCATCATGTCCATAAATGCTGCAGGAGCATTTGTTAGACCGAATGACATTACAAGGAACTCGTAGTGTCCATACCGCGTTCGGAACGCTGTTTTGGGGATGTCTACCTCTTTCACCTTCAGCTGATGGTAGCCTGATCTGAGATCTATTCATGAGAACCAACTCGAACCTTGCAGTTAGTCAAACAGATCGTCAATCCTAGGCAAGGGGTATCTATTCTTTACCGTAAGCTTATTCAACTCACGATAGTCTATGCACATTCTCATACTCCCATCCTTTTTCTTCACAAACAAAACCGGTGCGCCCCACGGAGAAACACTCGGTCTGATAAAACCCTTGTCGAGGAGTTCTTGCAGTTGGGACATCAATTCCTTCATCTCGGACGGTGCTAGACGGTAAGGCGCTTTCGCGACGGGCTGGGCTCCTGGTACTAGATCTATCTGAAATTCTATCTCTCGCTCAGGTGGCAACCCCGGAAGATCCTCAGGGAATACTTCTGGGTAGTCGCGCACAATAGGAACATTCTTCATTTCTTTCGTCTCGGCCGTAGCGTTGACAACATACGCCAGGTAGGCACCGCACCCTCGCCTTAACAAACCCTCGGCTTTTATCATCGAAATGACATTAAGCCCATAACTCTCCTTATCACCATAAACCGTCACCGCACTACCATCCAATGACTTTAACCTTATCATCTTACTTTTACATATTATCTGAGCCTCAAACTCAGACAACCAATCCATACCCAAGACTACATCGAACCCTCCTAAGGCCATAACATACAAAGTAACAGGGAACTCATGTCCCTCTAACTCTATCTTACAATTCTTAACCATTTTTTGTTATTTTCACCGAAGTGTCACTTGCGGTTTCTACTACAAAAGTTTCAGACACTCGGCAGCCTTTCATTTTAGCTAGTTTACTAAACGTCGTAGCTACAAAACTTCTATTCGCACCAGAATCAAATAATACAGAAGCGGAAACATCGTTCACTAGAAACGTACCTGTGACGACATCCGGAATCTGCCTGGCTTGTTCCTGGGTCAGCATGTAGGCTCTAGTTCTGGGCCTAGCTTGATCGGCATCCTTCTTTCCACTACCTCCAGCTACACCTTCAGTGCACTCCCTTGACATATGGCCTGTCTTGCCACATTTGTAACATGCTGGCTTCGCACTGCACTCATTGGCATAATGCCCTACCTTCCCGCACTTATAACAGGCATTCGACCCCATTCTGCATTC
The DNA here is from genome assembly GCF_021521415.1 of Bidens hawaiensis. Taxonomy (NCBI): domain Eukaryota; kingdom Viridiplantae; phylum Streptophyta; class Magnoliopsida; order Asterales; family Asteraceae; genus Bidens; species Bidens hawaiensis. The sequence goes on along the minus strand of NW_027494361.1, from coordinate 135,472 downwards.
CCCACCATGAGCCTTTCCACATTTGAGACAAACATTAGAACTTTTACCCCACTTGCACTCACCACCATGCCACTTTCCGCAGGTCTTACACGATCTCTTCTCCCACACTTTCTGTTTCTTATCCTTGGAGTTCCATAACTGAGTACCCGGGTCGTTTAGCAGGAGTGACCCCTTTCTTCTCTTTCTCTTCGTCCCTTACCACCCTATCATCCGCGGCCACGTCAGCATAGACCATTTCCGCGAGTCCAACAGCCGAATCAAAAGTAGCAGGTTGAATCGCCCTGACTAACATGCGGACCTTTTGTGGCAACCCCCTCACATAACATTTGATTCTCTTGACCTCAGTGTCAACCATGTCAGGCACCAACCTAGATAGTCGGTTGAACTCCGTGGTATACTCACGATGCGTCATCATACCGGCTTTTAAATTCTGGAACTTCATCTCCGTTCTTTCAACCTCGGCATTTGCACAGAACTTCTTCATTACCAACTCTTTCAAATCTTCCCACTTCATCTCTTTGATCTCTTCACGGGTCTTCCTCTGCTCCAAACTCTCCCACCAATACATAGCCTCATCTACGAATGACTGAGTAGCATAACCCACAGCTTGGTCGGGACGGCAGTCGCTAATGCGGATAACCTTGTCCATAGCGGTTATCCACTGGAGAGTGGCGATTGCGTCTCCTAAACCAGTCAGCTTAGGCGGGTCACAACCTTTGAAGGACTTATAGCTGCACCCACCTTGTCCTCCTCTCCTATCATCGACTTTCACAGACTTATCCCCACTCGAGGCCCCTCTTTCACCTTCCCCATCCTTTCTACCATCACCACCCGCCCCTTCAGCAGTTCGCTCACGGCTTCCAGCAGATCCTTCGGGATTCAGGTTCTTCACAGCAGCAACTACAGCCTGAACGATGGCTGCTTGAACTGCAGGGCTAAGTTGAACTTCCTCGTTGTTGTTCTGGTCTCCTCCAGCTGCGCTTCCTTCATCTTCGGTGTGGGAAGCTTCTTCCACCGAGGGTTGCCGGACAAGACGAGGCCTGCCACGACGCCCAGTGCGACCCCCAGTTTCAACAAATTCTCCAGCTCCAGCCATTAGTATTCTAAAGGGGAAAACACAAACATCATCACTCAAGGAACTATTTAGTACAAGGATAGTAAGGCTAACAGGTAATAACAGTGGCCAGTTGTGACTAGCTGATCACGTTACTTTCCGTGTTCTATACACTTCCCTTTATGAGTCTATTTGTGCTGGTTCTACTTAAGCAGTTTGTCAAAGTAAACAATCAATTATTCCTATCCCTGACGTTCACATATCTTTCCTTTCTCATTAACATATATCATCTAATCATACACCTTACCTTTACTGCTCTTGCTTGAGTGACACATGGCATTCTTGAACTGGCATCTTCTTTCTTTTCTTACTTAAATCCCATTCTCTGTTCGAGTCTAAGCATGTAGGATGCTTAAATCTCTCGAACTTTGCTCTGATACCAACTTGTAAGGCCCCGTTACCGGTAACCCTACTTTCGTGTTGGATTTACTCATAAACACAGTTCTAAATATCAGAGTTAATTAAAAACTTTACGCGGAATATAAAACTTTCATAAAACATTACATATCGATTCATAATCATGTCTTAAAACATTCCTCTTGTCTTTCAAAATCAAAACATAACTTATAAAACATATCAGATCTTCAGATGCCAGGCTTTAGTCTTCTGCCATGTGTCCTCCACTCAAGCCAGCTGTCTCAACCTACTCACCTGCGTGCATACTAAAAGTCAGCTACGCTGAGTGAGTTCTAGTTAATCATACAATACCATACAATACCTTATTACATACATACGTACTTAACCTCATAACTTTCTTTCATACACACATAAGTACTCATACCTTCATTCTTACTTACATACTTTCTTTACATTCATAATCATACGTTTTAAAGAGCCTTTCGCCCTATAACCTCACAGATATTATAAGGGTCTGGTCCCTAACATCACAGATATTATAAGGGTCTGGTCCCTAACATCACAGATATTATGAAGGGTCTGGTCCCTATCCTCACAGATATTGTAAGGGTCTGGTCCCTAACATCACAGATATTATAAGGGTCTGGTCCCTAACATCACAGATATTATAAGGGTCTGGTCCCTAACATCACAGATATTATTAGGGTCTGGTCCCTTGTTTTCGAATATTAGTAGGGTTCAGTTCCCTCTTCGTTACCATACAACCGTCATTTCCTTCTTTTATTAACTTTATTACGTTCATACACATAAACATACATATCCTACTTACCATAATTATAACGTTACAACCTGACAGTACGTGCAATATCCGAAGATCGTTCACGAACCATCAAGCAATCATTCATACATATCCCATATATCACGTATGGCTTATAACGTTACAACCTGACAGTACGTGCAATATCCGAAGATCGTTCACGAACCATCAAGCAATCATTCATACATATCACATATATCACATATGGCATACACTTATCACTTAGGATAAATGTATTAACAACACATCAAGTATGCACACAGCCCCGAAAACATAACAAGGAATGGGGATAGAAACTCACCTGGATCCTGTTACGCTCGCCGTTGATCGTAATTCCTTTCTTTAACTGGGCTCGGCTAACTGTATAATATTTACACATATCAATTAACTACTACTTCTCGTTTTGTATTTCTATCTATATATGACCCACAACGAACGGGGGTCCGGGGGCAGCGCCCCTGGCAGCGGGGTTCTAGGGGCGGCAGCCCCTAGCTGGGTCCAAGGGGCAGAGCCCCTGGCTGGGGTTAAGCTGCCAGGTCAGCTTGGAAAAATTTTATTTTCGATAACTGCCTTAACACATTTTCCATTAGGTTTTTAATTTATTTTATAAACGAACTTCACTTTAGGCGAAGTTAAACCTTAGGCGAACTTGGCTTCAGGCGAAGTTAAACCTTAGGCGAACTTGGCTTCAGGCGAAGTTAAACCTTAGGCGAACTTGGCTTCAGGCGAAGTTAAACCTTAGGCGAACTTGGCTTTTAGGCGAAGTTACCATTTAGGCGAAGTTGCCATCAGGCGAACTTGCCATCAGGCGAACTTGGCTTTTAGGCGAAGTTACCATTTAGGCGAAGTTGCCATCAGGCGAACTTGGCTGCAGGCGAACTTATCAGGCGAACTTGGCTTGCAGGCGAAGTTCATCAGGCGAACTTAGCTTGCAGGCGAAGTTCATCGCTTGAAGGCGAAGTTGCCCAGATGAAGGCGAAGTTGTCGCGCTGCAGATCTGTTTGCCCATAACTCCTTCGTTTCTTAGCCAAATAACTCGATTTTGGTACCCACGGAATCGTATGATCGGCGCCTACAAATCCCAACCATCAAATCGGCCTAAAATCGACGTTTTAGGGGTCCGATTTGGGCAGTTGTGTTTCGGGTCCGATTAACCCGTCAAATCCTAACCATTTTCAGTAATATTAGCTTTGCGGGATTAGTTCTTACCTTTCCAACTCAGATCTACCAGCACAATCTCGGGTCTCGACTTCGGATCTCGGTCGGTTATGTGTGTGTTTTTGAGTGTGTAAAAGAGAAAGATGGAAATAAAATGATATCTTGGGCTTGGGATGGGTATTTATATCTCTCAAGCCCACGGGCCCAAGGCCCATTCTCATTTAACCCATCTTACGTAATCTAAGCCCATGACCCGTTCCTTACTCGACATTAAATAACTAAAACGTGAAATCACTAAACATAACTTTCTTTTATTTAACATTATAAAAATTTTAGGATGTTACATCTAGGTTTTAAAACCTACTAACTTTGATGATTATACAACCTCCCTAACTAAAGTTGAAAGAGATGTTAGAGAGTTTACTGATCTTGCATCTTCTAATTAAACCATTAACATCAATCAATCTTCTGAATGAAATAAAGCTATCATTAGAAAAATTAACTTCATAAGTCAAAATAACGTTTGGATTTGGTTGAATCACCTAAGAGTGTTCATAACTAAACTAAATCCTAATGAAAACGTTAAGATACTAAGAAGCACGATTGACTGTTAAAGGTTATATTCAAGAGGGAATAAATTATCAAAGAATCTTCTTACCTATATTACAAAAGATTTTTTGGAGGGTCATCATTGTTCAAGTTGCTTAAAGTAGTTTAGAGCAACATTGAATGAACATTAAAACAATTTCCCTAACAACTGACTTAAATATTTGCATGGTCGTAAAACAACCTGAAAGTTCTAAACTAAAAGTCAATGAACATACTTTGATATTATAGATCTCCCTGATATCTTTACGTGATAGATATTATAACATTCTGAGATAGCCCTAAAGGGGCGTTAGTTTTGTTCCATCACTTTTACCTTAAATGGGTCCTTACGCACATAACAATTAATATTGGTCTCCTTTAGAGGAAAATAGGATCAATGAGAGTATTCCCTTATGCTTCATAATTAAGTAGAAGCCTCATGTAGGTTCAAGTCAATAATCGCTCAGATATTCTCAAAGTTGCAACACACTAGATATGTCTAGATTAATATGAAACATCTAAAAGAGTACTAAAATATCTTTAAAGGAAACAAGAGACTATAATTTAAAGAAAGAAGTGAGAATTCAAATCGGTTGGTTACGCTAAACTTTGTTATACTCAAATATAACAAAATGTAATTTTCAGGACATATACTTATGCCAGCAGATAAATCTATCTTATGAAAGAGTCATAATGAACTGATAACAACCACCTATATTACAATGACATAATATGTTGATTAATCAAAATGCAATTGCCAATAAATGTTGTTGAATATTTATTAGTGGACTCATAAGTTTATTAAACTCCATATAAATTATATATCGAAGACTTACTGTGATGAAGTCAGCTACCATGTTTCTCAAACGGTAACAGTTCGTGAGGTGTTAAATTAAATTTGATATGAACTAATTATTTGTTTGTGAACGAATTGAGGAAACTAAAATTTCTTATAGAACACATTCATGATATGCATATCGATCCTATGATTAAAGGTCTATTGCTCATAAGTATTATGAAAGCGCTTATAGTCATGATGAGTTTATTGATGACTGTGTACAATTTCATATCGTAATGTGACTGATTAACTATTAATTTTTCTCGCCAGATTTGATTTTGTTTGTCTCTTAATTATATGTTCTGCATGCATAATGACATATAGACAAATTACTATACAAATCAAATGTTCTGAAATGCTTACTTATATATATATATATATATATATATATATATATATATATATATTTATATGTGGCAATTATATTCATTTATATTACAATAGATCAAAATATTAATTATACCTTACTATATATTAGTTTGGTAATTGTGATAGACCATATTACCCTTACTAGCTAATAAAGGGTTTCCCTTTGAGTGTATAAAAAGAGAGAGAATAATTAACATCATAACCAAATCATACACACATAACAATTTTGTGTGCTCCATCTCTCCTAAAACCCGGTTTCTCTCAAGAACCCTAATTCTCATCCTTAACTGTACATCCTAAAGAGGAACTCGACAAAGTTGACAATCATATCGTCTACATCATTCTCTGATGCTATTAGCCGATTACTAATCTCCATGCTGCACCATGTACACATATAATTATAGGTTTATCATATTATCATGTTTTTCCATTACTAACATAAAGAACTGAATAACATGTGTGGCTAGATTCGGATATCATGGTGAACCGTTATCTTATCTTTATATGTGTGTAGTGTGCCCACTAAATATGATAAGTAGGAGATGGCGACACATGCAAATAATATATATGTACACCGTGAGAATGCACACAAGTGGGAAACCCAGTTCTGGTACCGGCCTGCCTATAGATTAGATATTCACACCTATATGCAATGCCGACAGTAGATTATACAAAAATGATTGAGTGTTTAAATTCTAGAAACACCAATTTCAACAAACATATTAACAACGATATGATATGTTGACTCTTCCCAAAAGCCACCGTCAAAACTTTGTTTTGCATAGAACCATTCTTAAACATATGCAAGATTTTGTTTTTAATGTTGTGGTTAGTCTTCCCACTATTAAGTATGGGCCGTATGGCATCTGTTATAGGTAATGAAACGTGTTATATATGTTGCATCTTGGGATTTTGGGATGTGAAATTACTTGTTTAAAATACCATATATATATATATATATATATAGGGGACAGTTCAGTGAAGAAATGAAATTAGAGTGAAAAGTTGGAGAAATGAATTATAACCGTTAGATATTTTGATCAAAGGCCTACATTAATGATGGCAGTTTTGTAAATAAAAATACATGAGTAAGAGCTTTTATTTAATTAAAAGGGTACAATAGTCTTTTATGTTATAAAAACCAAATAGGAAAATATCTAGTTGTTGTATAAACATCCAGTTATATGTGATCATTCAATTGACTTTCCATATACCAAATCTTTAGAAGATACGTCATATCATTTCCGCTCAGTTCTTCAAGCTGCGATATTAACTTCCGACACTACAATCAAGTGGCGAAAATCAAGAAAGTATTGTAGTCGGTGGCAATAAATCTTTTCAATATCCGAAAAGATTCACGTTGACATAGGATATAAAAGCGAAATCGGTTGTTGGAAAGCTACTTTCCGTGCGGCTGATAATCGACGGCGGCTTAAAGAGGTTAGGTTTCAATCATTCCTCATTGTGCTTTCAATGTTGTTGGATGATTTTGGTTTTCTGTTTCATGCATGCGACCATAATTTTGTGTATCTATGAATCGGGTTTTTATGAGAAATCGTCAATAAAAGGGTTATTAAGTTCATATTAGTTGTGTGTATGTGTAAAATGAAGGATGTTACTAATATACTGTTTTGTTTATCCCATGTGTAGGTAACTTGAAGATGAAGAAGAAGATCTCCTTAAAGAAAGGTATGCTTTTTTGAAGATATAACAGTATATGATTGGTTATTAATAAAGAGACATGCAACTTGTTATTTTATCTTATTATGTAGGAAGAAGTATTGAAAGAAGATCTTCAAAGAAGATTCGTGTTAGGTCGCCAATGGGGTCCAATGTGAAAGGTAAAGTTGTATAAAAAGAAATCATGTATGTGTAGGTAGATAGCAAATGTATTTGTATATGATGGTTTTTGTTTGTTTTGGGTTGAAATTGTTGCGTTGGTATCATGTTGATTTGTAGTTTTTTCTGTGTAGGTAACATTATAATAAATGTAGTGACTTGGTTTTGTATAATAAATGTAGTGACTTTGTTTTGTATGATAAATGTAACTAGTGACTTTGTTCTGTGTAGGAAACATTATAATAAATGTAGTGACTTTGGGTCAGAGTATTACAATTTGGTTGTTTTGTATGATAAATTTAGTGACTTTGTTATGTGTAGGAAACATTATTATAAATGTAGTGACTTTGGGTCAGAGTATTACAATTTGGTTGTCTGTATGTATATGTATAGTAGATTATGCTGGATATTTTGTTAGGGTGTTGTTATCCGATGTGTATGGTAGGTAATGTAGAGTATGTTGTAGGAAATGTAGACTATGAGAGTTGTGTGTGGGTGATGTTAGTATGCGCAGTCGTGTATAACATTCATTTTTTAGGTTGTGAAGGTTAACATGCGTGTTCTTCAAAAGGTTTTCTAAGTATGTGGTTTGTATTTGTAGGTAATGTAAATTTTTTTGTTAGGTAATGTATACCATGAGTTGTGTTTGAGTGATGTTAGTAAGCACATTGGTGTATAACAACCAGTGTGTAGGTTGTGAAGGTCAATGTTCGTGTCAGTCATTAACTAACATTTCAGTTGAGCATAATGTAAGTGTAGAACGTGAAATGGTTACAAATAAAAGGAAGGATGGAAGTGATAGCCGTGGTAAAAAGAGAAGTAGAGGTAATTGATTTTGAGTGTTTAGTGTTTTAAACTTGTTAGATGTTGTTGAGTCATGGTTTGATAAGGTATTTATTTTATAATGTAGTTGCAACCTATCTGAACACGACGTGGAAGTGCTGTCCAGAAAAGGTAACTTTGTAATACTTGATAGAATAAGGTTATTCAATATGGCTAACCACACAGACATATCAAATAATACAGTGTAGAATAAGGTTATTCAGTGTTGTTGAGTCATGGTTTGATAAGGTATTTATTTTATAACTTTGTAATATTTTTAGTGTATGTAGATAACCACACAGATATATCAAATAATACATTGTTTGAAGTATACCAACACAAATGCAAAAACCAAAAAAAAGGGGAAAAAAAGAATGTTTTCGGTAGGTTTTTTATTATTATAGATCTATTTTGTGATTCAAAATAGAACAATTTGTTACCGTCATTTAGTATTGTGTATATTATTTTTTTTTCTATAAAATATGATAATCACGTTTATTTGCTTTGTTTTTTTTATATAAAGAGTCTAAAATGAATTTGGGGCTTGCAAATATTCCAGACAAAACAGGGGAGCCACTGTTCAAGCCCAATATTATACGCTCTAATGGTAATTTACTTTGTGCAGGTTTTATTTTGAAAAAAAAAAACCTGAAGGATATTAGAAAACAAAAGGCGAAAGCTATGGATTCGTTAACAGCAATCATGATGAAGTTAAAATGGGTCACAACAAATTATTTATCAAGATGCAGGAATCTTTACTATTAGACATATTAAGATCTGCATGACTAAAAGAATTTAGGATTTGTTTTTATAATTAAAGTTGTTATTTTGAATGTTGCACTCATGTGTAGGTGTAGTACAAGCTTATGTAGAATACTCTTATATATACCCGTCTCATTTGATATTGCTCATTTTTATCCAATAAAATACCAAGTAAAAAAAAGACTAAAAATTGATATACGACTCAACAAAAAAAAAGAATGTTTCTTAAATTTAACTAACACATAAATAAATTAATTAGAGAACAAAATTGAAGCTTACAAAAATTCAATACTTACCAAATATAAGAAATTCAATCTTTACCATTATACCCTTGGATTTAATTAAAAGAAACAAATAAAAGAAAATTTTTGATTGGTTCAAAGGATTTCTCCAATTTCTCACACTAATATGATTTCTTCACTGAACTTAACCCTATATATATATATATATACATACATACATACATACATACATACATACATAGGGGATGGTTCAGTGGAGAAATGAAATTAAAGTGAGAAGTTAAAGAAATCCTTTGAACCAATTAAAAATTTTCTTTTATTTGTTTCTTTTAATTAAATCCAAGGGTATAATGGTAAAGATTGAATTTCTTATAGTGATCAAAGGCCTACATTAATTCTAGATTTTTGGTAATTAATTTTGCATTTTTATTTTCTTTAAAGAAAAGGGTAGTAAAGTCTTTTGGTTAATACAATTGAAATAGGAAACTATATTAGTTCTTTATAAACTTCCTATTTGGTTTCAAACCGTCACTTGACTTTTCACTTACCAAATATTCAGAAGATTTCCCATATCAATCTTCATTGCCTTAACTTCAAATCCTCTCCTTCGTTATCTTTAAAGATCCGATAATATCAACCGACACTACAATCAAGCGGCGTAAACTTGGAAATAATTTTTGTTTGGTGGAAAGAAATATCCTCTTTCGTTTTGAAGAAGGTTAGTCTGCATCGTTGTATTAAAGGGGTTTTGTGTTGATCAATACCTAGTTTTTGTATTGAAAGAGGTGGGGTCGATGGTTAACAATTATTAGGTTTCTGCTCTTCCTTGAAATTTCATCTCTTTTTTTTGTCGAATTAAAGAACACAAAGCCCTAATTTGTGTCTGATGATGACTTGGATATGATTTTGAAATGTTAATCAGATGCTTTCAATATGGACCAGAACGATTTTGGGTTTTTTCTAGAATTTCATCTCACATGCTTGCATTGACATCAAGGTTAGACAATTTCCTTGTGTTTTTTAAATCAAATTTTCACATTGTCATCAAAATTGATTGAATTATTGATTTCCATTAGCGAATTAGTGACTTAGGGATAATATTAAGGCTTTTGTGTAATACGAATTCTTCTAAATTTTCTTTTGTATTTATATAAACCTTCATTAATTAATATACTCAATCATAATTTTGATTTAAACGATTCATGAATTTTAGAGTTATTTCTATCATTACACATTTTTTACTTTGAACATTAGTTCTAAAATAGTATACAATTATTCTATAAGTTGCTCAAATAATGAATCGTTTTTTTTATATAAACTATGCATTACTTCCTACACAGCACAATGTAGGTAATATGGCTATGTTTAGGACTATATAAGTTCAGAGTTTAAAAGTGTAGGTAATCTATATTCTGCGTAGGACTATGTAGGTTCATAATGTAAGTTGTGTAGGTAACATGTATTCTGTATAGTTATATATACGAAAGTTGTGTAGGTAACTTGTATTTTGTGTAATAACATATAAGAAATTGTGATTTTGGTTTTGCAGATGACTCAACAAATATGAACTACAACTAGTGATACTTATGCGAGGCAGCAATAATAAATTTGGATTATGGTTTGCATAGGACTCAACTAAGCAAGATAAAAACTATTGATGTTGTGAAGGGAAGTTGGTTAGTGGTGTAGGTGACGGGCGACCCGTAGGAGAGCAACTAAGTGAATTAAAAGATATAAATATGCTTTCGGGATTAAGTTAATTCCGTGGAATTAGTTGACTATGGTTGTTCGTGTGTTTGCAGGTTTGAGGAGCTAGAGAGCGACGTTACGAGAACACTGGCGAAAACGGTTAAGAAAACGGAGCTGGAACGCGAGAGATACGAAGAAAACAAGTCGCGGGAATGAGCTCCACCGTGGCCCACAGTCCAGACCGTGGACCACGGTCCACCTGAAGCAAACATTCCAGAGTCCACCGTATCGTGGAGAAGAAAGGGCACCGTGAAGGGGACCGTGGCCCACGGTCTGGCTAGGAAGACTAGTTGACTTTGGTCAACCGTGGACCACGGTTGACACCGTGGCCCACGGTCCGAGGCGGAGACTCACATGCATGTCTTTTAATAGGCCGATTTGGAGTGACTCTTGGACTACTTTTTCACTTGGAGACGGCCAAGGGCGATTTTTGAAGAGGAAAAACATAATTTGGGTGTTTGTATTCATTTGTTTATGTGTCGGATTGTTATAATCAAGATACTTGATGCAAGAATGATCTCTCGAGCCATGAGTGGCTAGTTGCATTGGTATTCCTATCGGAATGTAAGGTTATTTGCAAAACACTTTTGTTTATTGTTTTTCAACTTGGATTGATTGTCTAAATGTTATGTTAGTACAATCTTGTGTTTGTGTGATTGTTTGTAACTTGTCCATATTGTTTCTATCTAGCTTTTAGCCATATGTTCTTGGTGTCGTTGGCAATCGAGATTTAGTGGGAAGAACTAGGAAGAATAGTATTGATTGATTGTTAAGTAACAACCTCGCATTCTAGGAATCCGAGTACTTAGTTCTTAATTAATCACAAGCAATTGCATGTACACAAAACCGAGATATTACGGTCTATCCATTGAATGTTAACAAGAGTGTTGAGAAATAACCCGAACCCCGAGAGGAATGCTTGTTTAATTATTCGTTTACAACTTTTGTTTAGTTTAATCTAGTTTATAAGATCAAATCAAAACCAACTTGAAAATTACTTTTCGTCTTTTACATTTATATTAGTTAATTGTCGAGCTACTTATTGACATACTTTCCACAAACTCCTCGGGTTCGATACCCATTTACCACTATCTATTTAGTAGTATTTGGTTTAAGTTTGCGTGAGCCTTCGACTTCACGTCAAATTTTGGCGCCGTTTCCAGGGAGTAGTGCGCAATGTGTGTTACTTTTGTAGTTTTTATTTAATTGTTATTGTCAGTTTTATGCGGGTTGTGCTAGTGTGCAGGTATCTACAGGTATATGCATACGCGAAACTCTCGGTCTTCATCACCGTTAGTTTTTGATCTGGAAATCGAAAGATCTGCTCGTAAGAATCGGATTCTTCAAAGGGAAAATAAGATTATCAGCTCACCAAGCACACAGTCGAACAACTGACACCACAAACATGGCTTCGGGTCAATCCGTACCTCCTATGCCACCACCCATCAATCCGGAAAATCCTCCTCCCAATGAAACCGTTACCACTACAAATCCTACAAGTGAACCTACCTCAACCGTTTTCAGCTTTCAACCACCAGCTAACCTTCCGCCTTTAACCAACTTTATGCCTACTCAAGGACAATCATCAAACTCACAATAACAATCACCTTTCCAATCTCAACAAAACCCACCATATAAACAACCATACACATTACCACAAGACCCACTCATCATCCATACTTCACCGGATCTTAGGTCGGGCCCGCATTCATTTGGCGGGCCACGTTATGGCGATAATAGCGAAGGGTATGAAGAGGGATATTCGAGTGGGGGAGATGGAAATCAAGTAAGGGTGCAAAGTCAATTTTATTATGTTCCGCAACAACAAATGCAACAATGGGCCGGACCTCACGTCAATCAAGCACCATTGCAACAAGTTCCTCCGCAACCTCATTATCAACAACCTCAACAACCAATACCTCAACCTCAATTCCAACAATATCCACCGCCAAGGCCCGTGTATAGGCAAATGGGCCAACCAAGAGTACCAATGGGAGTAACGAGAAGGCATGTAAGAGAGATGGCTAGGGGAATTGAAGCTCATTTTCGCCCGATCATTACAAACAACCCATTTCCGGTGGTTATTCCTTAAAATCAAAATGGAAGAACATTTGAGGTTAGAACCAATGCACTTCAAAGTTTACCGAAGTATAAGGGTTTGGCAACCGAAGAACCCTATTTCCATCTGGAGGCGTATGACTCGATTTGCAACACGATCAGGGGTCAAGGTTTTTCACCGGATGAGGTTAAATTGGTTTTATTCCAATTTTCATTGGAAGATAAGGCAAAGAGATGGTTCTACAAATTGCTTTCCGCATCGATCTATACTTGGGCCAAGATGCAACAAAGGTTCTTGGAAGAGTTTTACACGGCCCAAAAGACAAATGATGCAAGACGAAGCTTGAGAAGCTTCCAACAACAATCGGGTGAGATGTTTCATGAAGCTTTTGAGTGATTCAAAATGATGATAAAGAATTGTCCTCACCACGGTATTGCTCTTTGGGAATTGTTGAATGTTTTTCATGAAGGGTTGAGTATGGAAGACGAGCGGGACTTAATGTCAATCACGAATGGTACATTCGGTACCAATTATGAACAAGATGATTGGGCATTTTTGGAGAAAATGTCGGTTACATCGAAGAGAAAAGCTCAAACCGCAAGAAGAGCAAGACAGGCTACCACGAGACCACAAGTGCATGCGGTTCACAATGAAGAACCTCAAGTTTCTAATCAAGTATATGATGTATGCACGAGTTGTAACGCGTTGGGACATGCAAGTGAATTGTGTCCCGGTGTGGTAGGACAAGTTGAAAAGGTAAATGCAATTAAAGGTCAAGGGGGTGGTCGGAACTACAACATTAATTCAAACACTTACCACCCCGGGTTGAGAAATCATCCCAATTTTCGATATGGCAACCCATCGACTCAACTCAATCCTAACTTCCAAGGGACTTCTCAAACCCATTTTGTCCCTCGTCAACAATATTTCAATCAAGGGAATGCTCAAGGTGGGAACAATCAAGGAAGTCAAAATCACTTTAAAGGAATGGGTGGAGGTCAAAGTGGGTCTTCGGGTCAAGGTTCATCAAGTGGAAATGAAGTAATGGATATGTTGAAGTCAATGCAACAAGACATGCAAAAAAGGAATCAACTTGATGAAGCCCTAATGCAAAAGGATGAAGTCCGTGATAAAGCCATTCAATCATTGACCACTCAAATGGGTCAACTTGCAACCGAGGTAGCGGAATTGAAGAAAAACAAAGGTAAATTGCCAAGCGACACCAAGGTAAACCCTCTCATAACTCGTCTCATAATGTTCCTATTAATCATGTTAGCGTGTTGAGAAGTGGTAAAAAGTATAAGGCAAATTTGTCACCGGAATTGGTTGATGGGGAAGTTGAGGATATCACGGGTAAGGAAAGTGATGATGAAGAAATCGAAACTAACAAACCCACTAAACATGTCACTTTTGAGAAACCATCCCAAGCCTCGGGTCAAGCACAAAATTTAAATGATAAAAACAAGGAAGTGGAATCAAATGTAATTCCATTTCCTTCGGCTTTACTTGACCCGAGTAAGAAAAATGTAATTTCAAAACGGGGTCCTCAAAAGGAGGAAATGTGGGAGGTGTTTAAACAGGTTAAAGTAAACTTACCTTTACTTGAAGCAATAAAACAAATGCCCGCTTATGCAAAATTTTTGAAAGAATTATGCACTCAAAAGAGGCAACAAAAAGTGCCTAAACGGGTAGACTTAACCGAGCGGGTAAGTGCAGTTTTAAAAGGAGATCTCCCTCCTAAGCTTCAAGATCCGGGAACACCCTTAATTAACATTCAAGTAGGTGATTTTCAAATGTCTAGGGCGTTATTGGATCTTAGAGCCGGGGTGAGTATTCTTCCGGGGGGTTGTATAACCAATATGACTTTGGTCCCTTGAAACGTGTGGAGACCACGGTTGTATTGGACGATTTGTCTTACAAACTCCCCCGTGGAATCGTACGTGATGTAATTGTGAAGGTAGAGGATTTTTATTATCCCGTGGATTTATTGGTTTTGGATTATTCATCGGGCGACTCAAGTCAACAACAAAATGTTATCTTGGGTTGACCATTCTTGAACACAGCTCATGCCATCATTGATTGTAGGTTTGGTACTGTTGACATGGCGTTTGGCAACCGGAAAATGTGTTTAAATGTTTTTACTAATGTTGCTAATTCTTTGAGTGGTGAAGAGTGTTTTTTGGCAGATTTTGTAGATCATTGTAATCCTCATGAGTATGATGAGGATTGTATGGAAGCTTGTATTTGTGATGATTCTGAACAGGTACACGTGTGTGCGGTGCGGATGGAGGAGCACAAACAAGATGCCTTTGCTTTGCAAGAGAAAAGACCACCATGGACACATCAAATGGAAAGCTTGCCAAAGGAAATCAACTCGGATACAAAACCATCCTTGGAGTGTCCACCAAAGGTGGAGTTGAAGGAGCTTCCAAGTCACTTGAAGTACGTTTTCTTAGAAGAGAATGAAACCCTCCCAGTTATCATTGCTTCTAATTTGGAGGAAGTTCAAGAGCAGGCATTGGTGAAGGTATTAGGAGCACACAAGGCGGCCATTGGATGGACTCTTGCAGATTTGAAAGGTATTAGTCCTTCTATTGTTATGCATAAAATAATTACATATGAGGAGGCTAAACCGACACGAGAGACTCAACGGAGATTGAACCCGAACTTGCGGGAAGTGGTGAAAAAGGAGGTGATCAAGTGGTTGGATGCGGGGATCATTTATCCCATTTCAGATAGTGCGTGGGTGAGTCCAACACAGGTAGTGCCCAAGAAAGCCGGCATCCAGGTGATTAAAGATGATGATGGTGAACAAATCGTCACCCGACCGGTAACCGGGTGGCGAGTGTGCATCGATTATAGGAAATTAAATACCGCCACCTCAAAAGATCATTTTCCGTTACCATTCATTGATCAAATAATTGAAAAACTTGCGGGTCAAAAATATTATTGTTTTTTGGATGGGTATTCGGGGTATAATCAAATTGCAATCCATCCCGATGACCAACACAAAACCACTTTTACTTGTCCATATGGCACCTTTGCTTTTAGATGGATGCCATTTGGATTGTGTAATGCCCCGGCCACTTTTCAAAGATGTATGATGAGCATATTTTCGGACATGGTCGGGGATTCACTTGAAGTTTTCATGGATGACTTTTCCATTTTTGGCTCAACTTTCGAGTCTTGTCTCAATGATTTAGAAAAAGTTTTAAAATGATGTGTCGAGACAAACTTGATTTTAAGTTGGGAAAAAAGTCATTTCATGGTGCAAGAAGGTATTGTGTTGGGTCATGTGGTGTCAAGTAGGGGGATGGAAGTCGATCAAGCAAAGATAAAAGTAATTTCATCCTTGCCACCCCCAAAAAATGTTAAAGGGGTGAGGTCGTTTTTAGGACATGCCGGTTTCTATAGAAGATTCATTAAGGGTTTTAGTGTGATTTCAAAACCCTTATGCAATCTTTTGTTGAAGGATGTCCCTTTTGAGTTTACTAATGAGTGTTTGCAAGCGTTTGATAGTTTGAAGGAAAAGTTAGTGCAAGTACCCATTTTGCAATCACCAGATTGGTCAACACCCTTTGAAATCATGTGCGATGCTAGCGACAACACGGTTGGAGCGGTTTTGGGTCAAAGGGTGGACAAAAATCCGGTGGTGATTTATTATGCGAGCAAGACTTTATCCGACGCTCAATTGAACTACACCACCACCGAAAATGAGTTGCTTTCGGTGGTGTATGCCTTAGACAAGTTTCGCTCGTATATTTTGGGAAGTAAAGTTGTGGTGTACTCGGATCATAGTGCGGTGCGTTATTTGATGGAAAAGAAGGATGCAAAGCCGCGTTTGATTTGATGGGTGTTATTGTTGCAAGAGTTGATCTTGAAATTCGTGACAAGAAGGGATGTGAAAATGTAGTAGCCGATCATTTGTCGCGAATTACCCTTGAAGGTGTTGATGACCCGAAAGAGATAAACGAGAGGTTCCCGGATGAACAGTTTCTTGTTGTATCGACCGCACCGTGGTATGCTCATTATGTCAATTATTTGGCCACGGGTGCGATTCCGGAGTATTGGTCCAAGAAGAAAAGACAACAATTCACGGCCTAAGTTAAGTAATACATTTGGGATGAACTCGGACCTTTTCAAGATTAGAGCGGATCAAGTAGTGAGAAGATGTGTACCCGAGAATGAAGTACAAGAGATTTTGACACACGCTCATTCGTCGGCATGTGGGGGCCATTTTAGTGGCTCTAAAACGGGGTACAAAGTACCTATGTGTGGATTCTATTGGCCGACGATATTCAACGATGCTAGTGAGCACGCTCGGCATTGTTTAAATTGCCAATGAATGGGTGTATATCGAAACGGAATGAAATGCCCTTACAACCCATTTTGGTTGTGGACATTTTTTATGTTTGGGGTATAGACTTCATGGGCCCGTTCCCAAACTCATGCGGGTACTTGTACATTCTTGTCGCGGTTGATTACGTGTCAAAGTTGGTCGAAGCGGTTGCAACAAGAACAAATGATCATTCCGTAGTGTGCAAATTTGTTCAATCCAACATCTTCTCAAGATTTGGGATCCCCCGAGTTATCATAAGCGATGGTGGATCACACTTCAAGAATTTTGCATTTAGCAAATTGTTGAAGCGTTATGGTGTGAATCACCGAATTGCAACACCTTATCATCCTCAAACAAGTGGCCAAGTTGAAGTTTCGAATCGACAAATCAAAGAAATTTTAATGAAGACAGTTCGGGCTGATAGAAAAGATTGGTCGACTAAGTTGGATGATGCATTGTGGGCTTATCGCACGGCTTACAAGACACCGATTGGTACCACTCCGTATCGATTGGTGTATGGAAAGGGGTGTCATTTGCCAATGGAGTTGGCTCACCGGGCATTATGGGCAATTAAGAGTGTTAGTTTGGATTACAAGGAAGCTGGTGAGTTAAGAAAGTTGAAATTGAACGAGTTGGAGGAAATCCGGGATGAGGCATATGAATGCGCTTTGAATTACAAAGACAAATTGAAGAGAGTGCACGATGCCAAGATAAGGAAACGGACATTTGAGGTTGGGCAAAAAGTGTGGCTCTATAATTCAAGACTCAAATTGTTTCCCGGGAAGCTCAAAAGCAAATGGATGGGTATGTGATCACAAGAGTCGGGAAGTTTGGTGATGTGGAGATTGAGGACGTGCAAAGTCGAACTAAACAAGTGGTGAATGGACATCGTCTCAAACCGTACCTAGAAGGGAAAGATGTGAAGGTGCTTAACAATGACATGGCGAGTTTCCTCTTAAGCTCACCAGACGGTTCCACCGCATAAAGGCCCAGGTATGTTGTAGGGTGTAAATAGCTTTTGTTAATTTTTTTTTTTAATTACCTCTCTCTCGTGGGAGTGTGTTCGAGTCAAGTGTGGAGAAGTTCTTAGGAGTTTTTCTACCGTGTTGAGGACAACTCGGGATTTTCATGGGGGGTGGGGTAATTCTAGTTGTCGTCTTGTTTTAAGTGCTATACATTCTGTAGTTTCGTTTCGTGCACAAAAAAAAAAAGGTTCACCGTGGCCCACGGTCCAAACTGTGGGACACGGCACGGTTCGGCTACCGTAGGTCACGGTCCAAGGGTTGGCCACGGAACGGTTGAATCTGGAGTTCTTGGTTCAACATCACCGTGGACCACGGTCCGAGCTGTACAATTCGTTGACCTTGGTCAACCGTGAACTGTGGCCCACGGTGCGCGCTGAACTGCTGCAGTTTGACGGGTTAAGGGCTTTAAACGAATTTTAAAACTCTTTTTACAACCATTTTCAACCACAAAACTCGCCAACCATCTTCCCCTTCTTCACACACCCCTCTCTAAAACCCTAATTTCACCATCTCTTTCTCAAATTAACCCCAAAATCCAAGCCTATTAACCATTTTGTGAGTGAATTCGTGAAAGGATTAACAATCCAACCCTCGTTCCCTCTCATTTTCAAGTGTTACCCCATGTGTGAGGATTTGGATCCCGAAAATTTCAAAGATTTTTGGAGGTTTCTTGTTTGCTTGTCAAAAATTACTTGTTTATCATCCTAAAGCATCAACCAAGGTATGTCTTTGTTAATTCTTTGAATACATTGCAAAAATTGTTGGGGTAGTGTTGATTTGTGCAAACCCACTTGCTTGTTAGTGAGAATGGTTACAAAATGTAGTCGTGGATAAGAGATAAATGCTTGAAATTAGTGATTTTTTATGGAAAAGTTGAAAAAACTAAGTGTTTATTGAAATGAAGTGATATTGGTTAATCATACAATGAGTTGTTTATCCACGACTATGGTAACAAGCAAGTGTGGGAATGGACATATCGAATTGACTTGGTTTGTTTTGGTGGTTTGTGTGTATAGATGGGAAGGAATTCGGACAAGGGGAAAGGAAAGGCGACATCTACGAGTGGTCGGGCTGCCCAAGCCAAAAGACAACGGTTGCGAGAAGAGCAAGAGCATGTGTAAGTAGAGATCCCAAAACCCGACCGGAGAGGTGGGGTGTTATCGAGTTATGCTTTAGAATGGCAACCTGAATTGTTTAAGGATAAGATGCGAACTTTAAAAGAAAGGTTAGAAGAATTCACGTGTAAGAAGGATGTGACCGATTCGGGGTTTGAGGCGTTTGGCTTGTTCGACAAATTTGAAGCATTAGGGTGGGAAGCTACCATTCAATGTTACGATGGAGAAAGCACTAAGCTCTACGATAGGGAAATTGTGGAGTGGGTTTCTACGTTGAGGTGCCCACCGTTTAGGAAGGGTTCGGAGTTGAAATTGATAGGTACCGTGGGTGGAACGACGGTGGAGATGTCTTTCGAGACACTCAATCAAATTGCCCAGTTTGATAGCAAGTCAGCCAATTCGTACGTCTACCCATCGGTCAGAGATTTGTTTGACCATCCGGACAAAAGCCCGCAATGGTATAATATATTATCGTTTGTGTTGAAGGGGGGAAGAGGTATAGGTTCAAATTTTAAAAGAAGGGAATTGAGTATTGAAGCTCAACTATTGATGACCATATGTCTCTCCAATGTGGTACCCCGTCGGAGTGACATTTCGTTGGTAAGAAACAGTGACATGCCCGTTTTGGCCGCTTTAATGAGTGGCAAGCCGAGAATTTCCTTTCGCTACTTAGCCATGCTCAATATATGGACGAGTAGAGAAAGCAACAAGAGAAAGTTGATCCCTCACTGCCGATTGATCACGGCGATACTGAAGTTGCATGGCGCCATTCCAGCAGGCGCAATTGGGTTGAGGAATGTTTTTTTGGAACATAAATTGGATTCATTGGGCCCAGGTTGGACGTATACAAAAAGTTAAAAGGTACCATCAATTGAAAAACGGTGACGTGAGATGGAGAGTACTAAGGGAGGATGTTGAGCAAGAAGCGGGTGAAGATCAGGAGGAAATAATCGAGGAGGCAAGTGATGATGATGACATGGAGGTAGTTGGTGGTGACGAGAATGCTGGTGGTAGTGGATCCCAACAAAGAGGTTGGGACTATTCTTCGGGATATGCTTCGTATGGAGACAATTGGACCCACATGGGTTCGATAAACGATGTGGTGGAGAGGCATCGGCCCTCCACGTTTGATAATTGGTTGGAGGAGTCCCAAGCACTTTTTGACCACCAAACTTTCATGGGGGCTTACCACGAACGAGCCGAGAAACAGAGACATGACCGTGATGAGATGTGGAACCGTGCCCATGCTTATGCGCGGGAGTACGAAACAAACATGAGGTACATGGATGATCGAAATAGGAGAATGCACGAACAATGGCATGCAGGTGAAGAGGTTGTTCCAGATCCACCAAGCGTGGATTACACGTCTTTACCTCCATATGACGGGTCCGTGCGATACCCCGAGCCACCACTGCATCACTCCATGTGGGTGGACCCGATGCAGTCGATGGCACCACCACCACCATTATCTGGAGAAGGCAGCAGCGGCGAAAATGGAGCTTTAAACTTTGGCGAATTTTCGGACTTTATAACCTCCATCTTCGGGCCGCCACAGCCACCTTACTATTGATAAGGACCACGTCATACCAGGTGCATGTGTTTTTTGTATATTGCGTATAGTTGTTTATTTTGTGTTCGGGTTCGTATTTGGGTGGAAGGGAGGAGGTTGAATCTTTTGAAATAGTGTTGCGGGTCGGAATGTGGTGGTGTTTTTGTGCTGTTTTTAGTTTCTCAAAACCATACCTTGGGGACAATGTATCCCAAGTGTGGGGATGGGAAATCTTTTGAAAAAAAAAATTGTTGAAAAAATATGATGACAATTGAAGGAAAAACACCAGAAAAGTGTTAAGATTGGCGGGACAAAGTTTTGGTCCCCCTTCATGGTCATATTTCCCCCAAAATCAAGTTTGCTTAGCTATGTTAAAAATGTGGTTAAGTAGTATTCTAGGCAAGGTTAGCATGCTTTCGGTTTATCAAATCACATAACATGCCCACTGTCACTTGGGTATTTGGAAAACAAGAGCGGTGACGAAGTGGTTATTCTCCGTTAGAACTTGTGCCATCAATGCACTTCGAGACCTAAGGTTGGCATAAATGCAAAAGTGATTGAGGCACTTAGGTTAAAGCCTCGTCTCGGATGAGTGTGAGTGCGGGTTTTTGGGGGTTGGGCCTCATAAATTACATATATGAGCGTGGGTAATGAGAGGGGTGGGGGGTTGGTTCCTTTAGAAAACTTTATTAGACCTATTCTTTTTAATTGATCAAACCCCGATGTATTTGTGAGAGGATCCGGCTTGATAGGTTGTTCTTTGTGATTGTAGTTGTTTCGTTAGTAATCAATAGAGAGTAGTAGTTAATTGTTTATGCAAGTTATAATGTTGAAAAAAAAATGAGAAAAAGAGAAAAGACAAGGAAAAGTTGAAGCAATGCTTAAAGGCATCTATATCGAGTTTGTGATACAAGTTGCGTATATAGTAGTGTGTTCTTTTGTTTATTTTAGTTTTGATGTAACAAGCCGGGTCGGATCAATTGAGCCACTTTCAATATTCCCCATTCCATACCTTTACACCTAGCCCCATTACAACCCATTTAAGACCTCTTGATTTGCGTTTGTGTTAAAGCACAAGTAGGTGGAGATTTGACGGTGGTACAAGCGTATGCGAGGAGAATCGAGTATGATTTTGATATTTGGAACGGTCATCGATAAGTGAGTTAATGAGTGATGGTGTGTTATGTGTGAGTAAAGACCGAAAGCATGTTAAGGTTGACTAGAATTCTATGTTTTAAAATGTAATATCAAGTAAGCTAGTGCAAACCTATAATTATGTGGGAATAGGGTATGACTTGGGACCTTAATTGAGCCGGTCTTGTGGTATGTTTGGTGGTGTGTTTTGAAAGCAATTGTGATTTCAAGTGTTGCTTGGGGACAAACAACGGTTAAGTGTGGGAATGTGACGGGAGACCCGTAGGAGAGCAACTAAGTGAATTAAAAGATATGAATATGCTTTTGGGATTAAGTTAATTCCGTGGAATTTGTTGACTACGGTTGTTCGTGTGTTTGCAGGTTTGAGGAGTTAGAGAGCGACGTTACAAGAACACGGGCGAAAACGGTGAAGAAAACGGAGCCGGAACGCGAGAGATACAAAAAAACAAGTCGTGGGAATGAGCTCCACCGTGGACCACGGTCCACCTGAAGCAAACATTCTAGAGTCCACCGTACTGTGGAGAAGAAAGGGCACCGTGAAGGGGATCGTGGCCCACGGTCCGAACCGTGGCCCACGATCTGGCTAGGAAGACTGGTTGACTTTGGTCAACCGTGGACCACGGTTGACACCGTGGCCCACGGTCCGAGGCGGAGACTCACATGCATGTCTTTTAATAGGCCGATTTGGAGTGACTCTTGGACTACTTTTTCACTTGGAGACGGCCAAGGGCGATTTTTGAAGAGGAAAAACATAATTTGGGTGTTTGTATTCATTTGTTTATGTGTCGGATTGTTATAATCAAGATACTTGATGCAAGAATGATCTCTCGAGCCATGAGTGGCTAGTTGTATTGGTATTCCTCTCGGGATGTAAGGTTATTTGCAAAACACTTTTGTTTATTGTTCTTTAACTTGGATTGATTGTCTAAATGTTATGTTAGTACAATCTTGTGTTTGTGTGATTGTTTGTAACTTATCCATATTGTTTCTATCTAGCTTTTAGCCATATGTTCTTGGTGTCGTTGGCAATCGAGATTTAGTGGAAAGAACTAGGAAGAATAGTATTGATTGATTGTTAAGTAACAACCTCGCATTCTAGGAATCTGAGTACTTAGTTCTTAATTAATCACAAGCAATTGCATGTACACAAAACCGAGATATTACGGTCTATCCATTGAATGTTAACAAGAGTGTTGAGCAATAACCCGAACCCCGAGAGGAATGCTTGTTTAATTATTCGTTTACAACTTTCGTTTAGTTTAATCTAGTTTATAAGATCAAATCAAAACCAACTTGAAAATTACTTTTCGTCTTTTACATTTATATTAGTTAATTGTCGAGCTACTTATTGACACACTTTCCACAAACTCCTTGTGTTCGATACTCATTTACCGCTATCTATTTAGTAATATTTGGTTTAAGTTTGCGTGAGCCTTCGACTTCACGTCAGTAGGTTAGTATATTGTGAAGGAATTTATGGGTTATGTAGTGTGTATATATATTTTTTTTGTACGTAATGGTTAAATTTGTTAATTAAATATCGTATAATCATTTTATTGCTCAATTTCTTTTTTGTAAATGATGTTTTGTAATTTATATAAGCTATATGAAATAAATTAGTGAACGATATCTATATATGGTATGTTGTTATGTAGAGAACATTCTTATTGTACATGGATGTAGATATGATAATTGTTCATGTACAAGATTTGTTGTGTATGAACAGCTGCAGTGATGTAGGAAAACTGTCTTAGATGTGTAGGGTTACTTGGTTTTCGGTGTTGAGTTAATAAAGATTCTTTATGTTTTCTAACTTAATTAAGAAATAAAGAATTAAAAAGAATTAAAAGTGATCTGTTTATAGAAGTAACTAAAATAATTTGAATGTTTTTTTTTAATTTAATTAACACAGGAAATAAATAGAAATATATGAGTTTCAAAAAGATTAATAAATTATGAAATAAAATAAAAAAAAATTGGATATGATAATTATAACAGATTCTTCTAAAATAATGTTACTATTTTTTTAATTTAAAAAATAACAAAGAATTAAATTAATAACCTAATGAAAGTAAAACTTCTAAAAAATCATTAATAGTTTCCAAATAAAAAAATTGTAATCTTTACTATTATACCCTTTCATTTAATTAAATGAGAAAAGAAAAAGAAAAATTCTGATTGGTTTGAATTATTTCTCACATTTCTCACACTAATATGATTTCTCCATTTAACTCAACCCTATATATATATATATATATATATATATATATATATATATATTTATTTATTTATTTATTTATTTATTGATAAATAGATGAAAACGCAACACATGATTCTCAGTATATGTACAAATGTCTTTTTTTTTTTGGTAAGAAAACAAAAAACTAATATGTGGTTGTTTGGGATTGAAACTTTCGGTCAACGTGAATGTCACATCTCTTGGTTTTACTTCTTTAATAAAGTCTATATAAAAAGAAAGAACGATCATGCTTGTAACATGCCACAAGTTTGACCCGCTAAAAGGTAGGATGATAACAGCTCCCAAAGTATCGAATATTTATTTTATCCTTTTGGTAAGTATGTTTTTATTATTATATTATTAGTTTTTGAGCCCATCTTATATACGGGATGATTTAAGTTATAAAATTATAAGTAAAACAAATAATTACATAACGTATATAAAAAAATGTATTACATCTATGTTTATATCTATAGTATGTGTACATAAAATGATTTTATTTATATCACAAAATGATTTTTTTTAATGAACTTAATAAAAAAAATGCACGTGCAAAAACGTACTCAAAAACACTATTGAAAATTTAATTCTCAGTGTCATATATGTATAACTACCTATTTCGGGAATAAGACTTTTCATACAATAGTAAGTTTAACCACTCAGCCTAAATACAGAAGAAGCGTTACCTTTATTGATTATTTATCAATTTACCACATATCGAAGGAAATGAGAACATTAAATTGTAGCGACGTATGTTCTTTAAGAACTATATTTTTCTGAGCTACACAATGAAAAGGATTTTGATAAGTTCCAGACGGCCTTTCAACTTTATCATAATGACAACATAAAAAATAACATGCTACCCATTCAATTTTGTGAATATTTTGCTTAATTTGAGCATAGTTTTCATGACATGCTTCCCATACAACGCTCTAATCACTATTTAAGGAAAACTTAAAGCTTACACAAATATTTCAAATTTGATAAAAGTTAGAAACATTGATAGGCCTGGGGTGGCATGTTGAAAGCGTTCGCATTCTTTTCTTTAATTTTAATAGCCGTGGGAAAAATAGTCAATTTGCCAAATCCCGAACCCCCTTTTGATTATTTTTAAAAATGCACTTGAAAATAAATTTGAAACCCGAATCATGTTTAAAATTCCAACTTTCATCCGTTTGACATTTTCAAGTCAATATTTTGAACCCGTAACAAATTTGACGATAAATCAATTTGCATTATCAAATTTTAAAAATACTCAGATTTCTCATTATTGACTCGTAACAAATTTTGATCTAAATGAAGTTAACTTGTACCAAACAATCTATTTACCAACTTTTGACCCATAAAAATCAAATTTAGGTTCCACAAAAAACCCGAAACAACCTTTTGATAAAAAAGACTAAAAAATGAAATATGATAAACTTTGTTATGTCTGAAAGTGATTGATATATATTATCCTTACATTTCAGCATATATATAGTTTACTAAATTTACCGAAAAATAATTTGATAGATTTAAAGCATTTATTTATAATATATAAATTTATATGACAATTTATAATAATAATAATAATAGATAAATGGATTGATTTTAAAAAGAATGGATCAACTTTTAAGCATATATTTATAATTTAATGATTAAAAAATTACTTTATAAAATGAAAGCATATTCGAGTTTTGTTTTCCTTTACAATCTTCTACATGTATAATATATATATTACAATATGTTAATGATAACATTTGAAATTATATTCTTTTCAATATTTGACAAAAATGGTTTGTTGTTGATTTTTTGATTTCACCAAGTATTTTGAAATATATAAGGGGTGTTTGAGATTGCTTATTTTCACCAACTTATAACTTAGAAACTTTTTAAAAAGTAATAAGGTGTTTGGAATTGCTTATATTGTGAGAGGAAAAGTTCTATAAGTTACACTTTTATAACTTATTAACTTAATGAAAAATTATAAGAAGGTAAAATAAGAAATTCCAAACACCCCCATAGTAAAAATAATATGTTAATATTTATTTTTATAAAAATGTATAATATAATATAAGTGTAAAAGGAAAGTGAATAATTATTGTTTTAGTGCCAATTAAGATTTTAGTTTTGGAGGGAAAAGAGTTGTGAGAATTAACCAAAAGATGACAAGTGTCTACAATTATTTTACTTTATTAGAATAGGTAGATTCTAAGGTATAGCGTGCGGTGCGTGTAATTTGACATCGCGACAATGCAAAAAGAACTGAATAGGTTTATATATTATTTTGGGTCTTTTATTTTACTTTACCCAAAAAGGAAAATTTACATATCAATATTTACAAAAGTAGTAAAATTTAGCTTGGTAAACACTACAGGGGTATTAATTTATTTTTAAAAACTAATAATTAAGTTGTAAACGGATAGACAACTTTAACCTAAAAAATATATTTTTACATTTTAATTTTAACTTCAACCTATATAACTTTCGTAAAGCTTAAACAGTACGTTTAATTTAATAGGTTAAATATAAAAAACATAAAACCTAACTATATTTATTTTGTATTGGGTAAGAAGATAGAAATTCATATAGTATCATTTTCATTATGACCTGATGTTAGAAATTGATTTATCTTGACAATTTAGTAGTCCCTATGAGCAAGCTTGTGTTCGGTTTGACTTGATTTGTGACCAACCCTAGTATTTAACTCTCAGGTAATTTAATTTTAAAGATGAAAAAAACTTAATAAATTTGAAGTCATCTTACACAATACTTTCTGATTCAACAATTTAGTCGTAGCTTCTAACTTTGATACCATCCCACAAAAGTTCGTTAAAATTTTATAGCACGCAAAAATATCATTTGATGTTGGAATAGGTTTTTCTTCTTTATATACCAACGAATTAGAAGCTAAAACGAGATTATAATATATATCATGGATTACCTTTTCCTCATAAATGAAAGATGAAATGTGAAAGAAAAATAATCCAAGAAAAATAATGGGTTATTTGATTATTTAAAGGTGACATTGAAAGAAAGATATTTTGTTAAAGTGGAATTGAAATAGGCACCGTACACTTAACAAGATTATAATAACATTTTCTTTCAAATTCTCAAAATAGAAATAGCTTATAACTAGTCAACACCAAGCTTTGCTCATGTGATTAGATTCATATTCATTTAACTAACCTCTTCCTCATTCACCGGCCTCTTACCTCTAATGGCACTCCTCTACATCCTCTTCATCCTTTGTATTACAATATCTACATCAGCCGCAGCTCGAACCGCTCTCTTCGTCTTCGGAGACTCCTTCGTTGATGCTGGAAACAACAACTTCATCAACACTACCACCCTTGACCAGGCTAACTTCCCTCCCTACGGCCGAACATATTTTAACTACCCCACAGGTCGATTTTCGGATGGTCGTGTCATTCCTGATTTCATATGTAAGCTTATTTTCTGAATTGGTTTATAATTTCTCAATGGTAATATATTAGCTAGCATTATTGTCTTTTAATATGAAAACATGTTCATATTATTTATATAGTGGAGTATGCAAAGCTGCCATTGATTCCACCGTATTTGGATCCCAGGAGTTATAGGTACTACAAGATCGGTGCCAACTTTGCGTCCGCGGGCGCTGGAGCTCTCGTTGAAACATTCCAGGGATCGGTAATGAATTAATTAATTAATTACATGATATGCTTAGTTTAGTTTAGTGAAAAGGAAAGTTGTTTGGAGATTTGGCTTTCTAACTCAACATTTAGACCACTCATTAATCATTATGTTGGGTCGGGTGCATTACCATACCAACCAGACAACTTTTTGGAAGTTGACCCCTTAACCTCTACCATTTATATAATTATATGTATATATCTTAGTTACTATGAATTAATTGCTTTGTTAACTCATATCTATCATCCATCTTCTTGTTTATGAATGTTCTTGTTATCTAAAAAGATAATTGAAATCCTGCATATATGGATGCATGTGATCATCATATATCCATCTTCTTGTTTATGAATTTATTTTAGAAAGACAGCTATGTTATAAAAGTTACAATAAGCAACTAGATAGCACTCTTGCTTATGAATTAATTGCTTTTGTAAACTCATATTACAAGGGTAGTTGTTACTGCACATATGAATGCATGTGATCAGTTGCAGGCTAAATTCCATCACTAAAAACATAGGTGGGGTGGGGCCTTCACATTTTTAGTAGTATACTAGTAGTAGTAGGCGACCATGTAAAATACTACAACATTATTATTATTATTATTATAAATTATAAATTATTATTATTATTATTATTATTATTATTATTATTATTATTATTTATTATATTCCTTTCAAGTAACTACAATACCAAACTACCAAAGCAAGACTTAGGTTGATATTTACTTACAGGTAATAAGTCTTCAAACTCAACTAATATACCACAAGAGAGTAGAGAAGAGGTTAAAGAAGATGTATGGTGATGCTAAGGCCACCAACACATTGTCAAAAGCTGTCTACATGTTCAGCATTGGATCAAATGATTACATGAGCCCCTACTTAATAACCAACTCCACCCATTTCAACTCATCAAACTCCAACTCCCAACTCGTACAAATCATCGTTGGCAACATAACAATCGCCATCAAGCGGTTGCATGAACAAGGAGCTAGGAAATTCGTATTTCTGAATGTAGGGCCGCTAGGTTGTTCACCCGGGCTCAGGATCATTCTCAATCCACCAAATGACTCGGGTGGTTGTGTAGAACAAGCTTCACTTCTAGCTACATTACATAACCAAGCACTGACCAAGTCATTGAAAACATTAGCAAAACAATTGCATGGGTTTAGGTATTTGTTATATGACTTCCACCACAGCATCCAGCAAAGGATAAAACATCCATCCAAATACGGTACACACACAAATGCTTGATTTTAAAAAAATATATGTAATAATTTTAGAGAGTGACAATTAATGTATATGTGTGTGTAGGTTACAAACAAGGGAAAACAGCTTGTTGTGGGACAGGGAGGTTTAGAGGAACATACAGCTGTGGAGGGAAAAGGCCTCTGAAAGAATATGAGGTGTGTAAGGATCCTAAAGAGTATGTGTTTTGGGACTCTTATCACCTTACTGAAAGAGCGTACAATCAAATGGCCCATCAACTGTGGAACCAACAAAATCTCAAAACTTTCTTTGATTGAATTGAATCTCACAATAATATATAGATTTTCCTGTAAACTTCATTTTAGTTACTTGTTCATATTCAAAGGAATATATATACCAAAAGGTGCATTACCTATTAATAAATTGTGCATATTATTAGACATGATAAATGTAATAAGTAAATGTCGGAGATAGATTTGTGTAAATATGAGTTTAAGCATATTACACCTTCTAAAACCTTAAGGGTCTGTTTGGTATGAGGTAATGGAATGGATGAGGGAATGGAATGAACAAAAGAATGGAATGAAACATTACCATTCCATTGTCTTGTTTGGTTATCATCTAGGAAACTAGAAATGAAATGAATAATTAATTAATGTTGTTAGCCAGGAAAAAAAAGAGGGAATAAAATAAAATTGGAGGTAAGCGGTGGTGATGGTGGCGGTAGTGGCGCTAGTGGTGGTGAGCGGTGGTGGACGGAGGTGGCGAGAGTGGGAGGCGATTGATGATGGTGGTTGGCGGTGGTCAGTGGTGGTAGTTGGCGGTGGCAGGTGGTATGGTGGTGGCGGTGGTTGGCGGTAACGGCAGGCGCAGTGGTGGGTATTAGCAGTGGTGGTAGTGGGAGGTGGTGGGTGGGTTGCGGTGATGGTGGGTGGAGGTGGTGGATGGTTAATGTGGCGGTGGTGGTCGGCGGCGATGGCAGTGATAGGAGGCGACGACGGTGGTCGGTGGCGGCGGCGGGGGTGGGGTTGGTGGTGGAGATGGCGTTGGTGGTGGGTGGCGGTGGTGATTGTGATCGATGGTAATAGTGGGAGGATGGTGGAGATGAGTAGGGTGAAAGAGGGGATGGAATGAAAAAAAACAAGGGGAGTGAATGGAATGAATTTTGGGTGTTTTAGAGGGAATGAAATGGACAAGGTAATGGGTGATTCCATTCCTTTAGCCAACCAAACACACTTTTCTTCATTCCTTCGTAAAGGTTCATTCCATTCCACCTCCCATTCATGCATACCAAACGCTACCTAATTACAATTATGAATATACAAAAACACAATTAGACCTTCACTTACACACACTTAAGAGTTCAATTTGGTATATTAACAAGATCAACTTGAGAAGGGGTCCAAGGTCGAATCCTTAAAACAGCGGGTGTAAAGGATATATTAAGAAGATCGAATTGAGTTGTTACACAATATAAGGCTCGCGTAACCACATTGTTGCTGAAGGCTTTCGCCGACAACCTAATGTGACTTCAATGAAACATTCAGTCCTATAGTCATGCCCACAACGAGTCGAGTGGTCCTATCGCTGTTACAAAGCAATGGCCACTTCGTCAACTTGATGCTCAAAATGCTTTTTAACATAAGGACCTCAGAGAGAGGGTCTATCTAAAACAGACCTACAACTGTTGGGACTACACTAAAGGGGTGTGCAAGGGTTCGTCTTAACTTTTAACCGAACCATAACCGAATTTTTTTGTAACAAAAAAACCAAAACCAAACACTTTCGGCTAATTTGATTATAGATTTTAGTTGTTAGCAAATGATTCGGTTTTATGTTTGGTTAATTTGGTTAAGCATATATGCAATTTTTTTGGAATAAAATTCAGCTAATTAATCTATTGAGTATTAATAGCTTGAGCTTGGATTCCAAAAATTCAAGAAGAAACTAAAATTTGTGTTTGGATCTATGTGCCTTTCCATTTATAAAGGTTTCATTCACTTAAATTTTGACTACCATCTTCGATTTAGGATGGTAAACACTTCAAAATAGATGAGCTCGGTACCATACCGGTACCGGTACCGAAAATCCCGATTCCGAAAATCGCAACATTTTGGTACCGGTACGAAAATGTTCGGTTCGGTACCGGTATTTAAGGTAAATTTCGGAAAATACCGGTACCGTACCGGTCCCGAAAACTCAAAACTTTGGTACCGAATCAGTAGCGACAGTACCAAATCGGTACCGATACCGGTACCAATCGGTACCAATACCGATTTTGCCCATCCCTACTTCAAAAAGGTATATTTGGGTTTCGTAAGAAAAGTGATTAAGAAAAATTTAAGAAGGCCTTAAACGATTTGCATCACAAAGACAAAAATAATACAAACAAATGCGTCCAGTACATAACGTTTCTGCTAACCCTTCAAAACCCTTATTTTCTACTTCATCTCTACAAATATGAAATATTCTTACATTTTCACATCACCATCACCGTTGTATTAAATTTTCAAAATCAAAATAATTTTATACCAAATGAAATTATTTTGAAAAAATACCTTGGCAAAATTAATATAAAAGCAAATACATTGTTAGCAAAGTAGTTTACATAAAATAGTAATCTATATATAATAAATAAAAATAGGATAAATTTATACCAAATGAAATTATTAAAAACAGCCTTCGGCTAACTTAATATAAAAACAAATGCATTGTTAGCAACATAGTTTAAATAAAATAAAATATTGTATAAAAAATAGGATAAATTCGTACATATATACCTATAGACTGAGTTCAACAGTACAATTAGCAGATAATACGAAATAAAGATAACAAATTAAACGTAACAATTTGATGATGAAACTGTAGGTACCGACCGTCGTTGCGGCGCTTGAAGACGTAACGTTCCATCTGGAAGTCACAGTTCTTAGTGCCGAGATGGACTTCAGCAGACAACATCATCTGTACATCGGCCTCCTTTGCAGACAAAGCTTTAGATTGCGCCATTATCACTACTCGGCCGTGATTGATTATTAAGTGAAGAAGAAAAATATATAGAGAAACCCTAGGGGCGTGTATATTTTCACCTGCTTATATTAGGTATACTAGGCCCCTCTAATATCACTTTCTTACAAAAACTGCCTCTTCTTTTACCTTTATTACGGACCCATCCATCCCTACTAAGAGCGTGTTCGGTTTACGTAATTTTTTAAAATGAATTTGAATAGGAATTTAAATTGCATTTTGAATTGGATTTGGAATGAATTCTTAAAAAAATTTCATAGTGAGTTTGATTGATACACTTGTTGATTCGGGCGATTTCAAAAAGGGTTACTTTGGTTCGGGTTAAGGTTGGCCCACGTTTCAGGCTGACATGGGTTTCGGGTAGGCACGTGTTCCGGGTCGTAATGGGTCAAAACAGTTTCGGATTGGGACGGGTTTTGGATTGGACCGGGTTCGGGTTGGAACATGCTCGGATCGGATTAGGTTTCCAATCGAGATGGATTCGGGTTTGGCACATATTTCGGGTCAAAACGGGTTCGGGTCGAAGCAGGTTCGGTTCAAGTCGGGACAGGTTTCACATCATGACGGGTTAGACCCAAAATTGCTCTGACCCAAACTCGTCCAACTCCGAACTTTCCTGACCCGAAATTCGTCCCACTCGAAACATGACTCAGCCCGAAACTAGTACCCACTTGAAACCCGGCCTGCCCGAAATTCGTCTCTACTTGTAACCCGTCCCAACTCGCAATCTATCCTGACATCTCTCCTGGGCTACAACCCAACCCAATGATGGATGGATTCTAACATGCCGATGAATGCTTTGATGCTTCAGTGTTACCATCCATTGCATTTTCAGGTAATTTATTTTCGATTTTGCATTTCAAAGATTACATGTAACCATGAATCATTGAATTTGATTGTGATACATAAACTTGATATTTCTCTGAATTCAACAAATTTTGACCTCACTAAATTCAATTGTATTCAACGTATGCACTCCACATGCTCGACAAAATGTCTGTGTGAGTTTTGAACAGAAAATTGTTTTGTTTTTTTTTCTTTTACGTATTTACATACCATTATACTAATTATAACGCAGAAAAGATTTTGATTCAACAGCCTTGTAAACATTTCACATTTGGTTATAAGATTGTAAACTTAGCACACATTTGGTAGCTTACACACCGTATGTCAGTTAACATAAAAATTAATGATCTAAATTGGAGTTTAAATCCCAAACAGGAAGTGTGGAACTGATATGAATAAATGTGTATGTAAACACAATAATAATGATCCAGATAGGAGTTTTTGATAAGCTTACGATCCAAATTGCAAAGTAAATTGCAGAATGAACTAAAAAAAAATAATTTAACCACACCAAAGAACTAATGGAATAAACAATTAAGCAATCAAGTAACTTCATCTTTCTCATATTCATCCGCACCCATTCGATCTCGTGGTTTGCATGACTCTGTTCCAGCTTATCTGAAGTTTTACAAAAATAATTAAACGAACAACATTAACGGGCCGGTATTTTGTTTGATGCTATATCGGGCTGGCTTTTTCTTTCTTTATTAACTCGGGCTCTGTTCGGTTGTATTAACTCGGGCTCTGTCCAGTTGTCGGTAATTATCAAGTAGGGTGTTTGGTCTTTTTCGGGTAACCCGACTTGTGCTCACCCCCAAGTCTCCTGTGACTCTTAAAAGTAAAACATAAGTTGTTACAGGTTACATAAGCAATCAAGTAAGAAAGTAAAACGTAAAAAACTTATTGTTTATCATAAAAAGAACTGTTGTTTGTTTCTACCCAACACACCTGCCTATATTGATGGACCATTGACAATTTCATAATGACTCAATTTTAAAATAAACAACATAAAAAAATGGTTATAAATGTACCAAATTGATGAAAAGATTCATCCACCAGCTTCCAGTACCACAAGTTTCTATGTATTGAAGTTAATGACATGAATACAAAAATAGAAAACTCTGAATCTTGCTATACTCAATGTCTAATGATATTCTTCAATTATTATTATTGTTATTTTTTCTTAATGATAATATTATAATTGTTTCCTTTGAATCTATTTATATACCCTAATATGGTATTCCTTAATCATACGAACTTGAATAAAAAATGCATATGGGGTTACATATATATGTTGTACCAAGTCTGATTAATAAGCCATATGATGCTGCATAATCAACAAGTTTTATTCATATAACATATATATACAAACTACTAGTCAAGGCTTGTATTCTAACTAAATGACAACTGGTTATGTTAATGAGAAAAGGGATGTAAATACAAAATCGATACCATGAAACAAAAGATAGCACGAATGAAAATATTATATATGTAATACAGCTTAATTAGCATGCATTTGATACAAGCATGAAAAAACAAAAGTTAATCAATCAGCCTTTGCTTAGTTATCTCAACTGTTGGTCATTCATCCTTCTTGTCAATGAAGTTGAGACAAAAAACAAGGCAAGTTCACCTTCAAAACCTCAAACATCAGCAAGAAAGGATTACACCTTTTGTCATCTTTACAAGTTTTATATCTCTAGAACGATATCTGCAAACACATTTGTACCAAATCATCAATATCCTTTTTTTTTCACTTGTAAACAATAAAGTCTATTTTCTTCAGGAATTAGAATTAAAAGTAACGCTCACATTCTGAATCAGTTTTGACCCATTTTGACCCGTTTTCATTTTCTGTAACTTTCTCTTCATTGTTTATGTCCTTAATCAACTGCTTTTTTGCTGATGATGCATGAGGTTTGATCTTGTTCTTAAGCATAGCCCTTAGTAACTACAATTATCATAAACAATAATCAGAATTTTAGAAAATAAATATAGAAAAAAAAAAGAGAAAAAAGGATTTAGTAGATTACCTTTTCCATCTTGATTCAGGAAGTGGATCACGAAAACTAGGAATTGATAGAACCCCGTTGCCGCATACGAATATTTTCTTGAAAAGAAAAGAAATTGATTTTTTCCTGATTACTTTCTTATTACAAAGGTCATTGCATCTACCAAGAATAACTCTAATTGTTTTGGTCAATTTCTTCTTCTTTATCATTGTCATTTTCATTGACTTTGACTGGAAGTCTACGGTCAACCTCCAGGCTTGATGGGCAATTAAGAAATCTATCCAATGGGAGATCAGCAGGTGTTTCTTGTTTCTTGGTCAAGAGTTTTGTCAACTCTTTCTGCAGTTTTCCAACTTCCTCGGGTGTGAATTCAGAAAGATCCGTCTCTGTTTCTGTTTCTGTTTTTGTTTCTGTTTCTGTTTCCGCTTCTTGAATTTCTTCATTTTGAATTGGTAGATCATTGTTGCCAAACGTTCCGATCGTCAACAACCCGTGTTGCCAATCACTGAACTCTTCTTTTAGAGGTTCTTGCTTAATGTGATCTAACATAACATAATTCCAATTTCAAATTCAATAAAAAATTTTCATTCTTTTTTAATCTTTCCATCTACATTTTGCATGCAAATTCTTATATTACAGACTAGAATTAATAATTCGTGCCAAAATATAAGGTTACTTACGAGCAGAGGAAGCAACATTTGTGTTCTTATTGAATTTATTTTGCATCCAACCGAAAAGCTGCAATAAAACATAATTTCATGAGTATACAAAAAAGAGCATTTCATTAAAGACACATGACAACCGCCACATCTTACCTTCATGATGGTCGTTGTTACGTAACAAGTAAGGCAGCAGGTGGCGGTGATGGGTCGAGGCTTAAGGCGAAATCGGTTAGGCGGAAGCAGATCCTAGAAGCCAATAATAGTTTAGGTTTTGTAAGTAATAATAAACTCTTTAGATATTTGAACTTCCTACACGACTTCTATTCTACCATCTCATTTTATGTGGCTTCTTTTATAGCATGTGATCTGATGCATAAAGACATTCTTCTATTATAATAATGCATCCATGTTTCCTCGTAACAATACATGCTAAACAATGTGGACTACGTGCGTTATTTTTACTCCGTTGGATCAAATATGGGTTTGTGTGCTATCATTTCTTCATTCTACATTGGTCAATTGTGAATCTAAGGGAAAGATTTTTCTTAACATTTCTTTTATTCCTTGGTACTTCTCAAATTTGTTTGTTGGTACCCTTAATATAATTTAGTAAAAGATCATATTTGTTTTTAAATTTTGTTTACCTTTCAATAAATTTCTCTGTCTATACCTATTCAGTTAAATAAATTATTTTATTTGTGTTCTTTCATTTGCAAACACTCATAAAATATAGGAAACAAATAAAGTCACTTGGGAAATGAGATTGATTGTTATATTAAACAAAAAACTTGATTTGTTTTTCTCAAAAGTATAAAGATATGGTTGATTAGAAAATGATGTGTGAATATTCTAATTCTAACACATGATTTTTGTAAGTTCGGACCAACAAACAACGGGTTACCACATTAGATTTTATTTTTATTAAACTAACTTACACACTCCTAAACCTACTTTTAAATCTACATCATTTGCCGGCCACAACAGAATTTGAACCCTCATCACTTAAGAATGACATTATTTCAATTGATCATTTGATTCGTTCATCTTAATCAATATGTTATTAAATTCGTGGCATATTTAACTGATTTACGACTTTTCTCATTATATTTTGCACTCTTGAGCTTTATTTGAGATGACTAGTCTTTGCACATTGGTCCACACTTAGACCATGCATTGACCGCCTTACTTATATTCAATGCTTCTTTTTCAATTTGATCCTTTGAACATTCTTAACCTGTTAAGAATGTTAGATATGAATATAAGTACATGTATCTATCATATGTAGGCTTATTATCTATGACCATGTGTGTTTTAGTTTTACCATGACTAGAAACAAATTGTTAAAATTTTAGCATTAATTGATCCCAGATTGATGGATTAAAGCAACCTTATGGCTCCAGATGTCACTGCTTAAGATACACATTATAGTATTTTACTATTTAAGTACATAGTTAAGTTAACTAATTAGATAAGCGCGCATTAGAATTAGGTGTTTTAACTTCCATCCCTTAATTATCAAAAGTAAGACTGAGATTAATTATAATAATACTGCATGGAATGGATAAGCGGAGGCCACGTAATAGAAACGTCCAGCAGCTTCTGTTTAGAGATTTAATAATATAATTAAGGATGCATGGAAATTAACAACCTTAATTAACTATCATTAAACAAGCGTTGTTGCTCCCTCCACCTCCTAAATCCTAATCATCAGAGATTAAATAATATTCCCTTCATTACGCTTCTTGCTTCCACCTTAAACTGCCCCCAACTTCTTGGAGAAAATATAATGTATATATATTCGATCTTGACTTTACGGAACATATACTTAATACTTTTTGGGGTTTGACTTTGTTATCAAAGGATAATTTTGGATTTTAAATTATAATATAATTAAGGCCAGTTAAATTCCTTGTAATCAAAGCCACATGTATAAAAAGTTTGTTAATGTAGGAATTTTTTATGTCAATTTTCGTTACATAGGTGTAAAAATGTATATACAACGTCATTTTTATTATCTACACATGTGCATATTACATGCTTTTTTTTATAAATGTGCAACCCTTGAAAAATGTATAGGCTGCAAAAATATATTGAAGTTGACACATATGTGGGTACTTGGTGTGTATACCTACATATGTTTAGGTATTTGAAAACTTTGAAACGCACTAATAACAATAGACTTATATGTTTATGTTGAAATATATGTTGACGTCATTGATAATAGTCTAATACAAATACGTAGGCAAGTAAAAAAAGGAAACACATTATAAATAGTATATCTACGTTAAGAACTGTAAGAAACATTGTTAAACAGATTACCATACACATCTTACCCTCCTCAGACCCTACCATAGCTTTGCTATTGGTGGGATATACTGAGTACGATGATGATGATGATGATGATGATGATTTCGTTAAGTGACGATGAAAGCATGCAGTTGAAATGCAAATTAAATCTGTTGCCTTGTATACATAATTAGTTGATGAGATCTAAAATCTGAGTTTTAACTTTGTGGTGGACTAGTGAGTGATATGATATGGTGGTCTAAAGTAGAGGTGCACAAAAAAACCGGTTTCGGAACCTAACTGGTGGAACCGAACCGGAACCGGTTCCAGTTCCTACCCGGTTGGCCCAATACCCGGTTTGGGTATTTTTGTACCCGAAAATCGTACCCGGTTCTCCTATTTGTATGTCCCCATCGGTTCCAACCCGGTTCCTACCCGGTTCTTAATTGTAACCGGTTCGGTTCCTACCCGAAAAAACCGGTTCCGGCGGGTTTTTTTTTATTAGTCAAACATTGGTCAAATTAGCCGTTGGAACCGGTTCCAACGGTAATATAGCCGTTGGAACCGGTTTTTGAGACACAAAATAGCCGTTGGAACCGGTTCCAACGGTAATATAGCCGTTGGAACCGGTTTTTGAGAGAGAATAGAGCCGTTGTAACCGGTTCCAACGGTAATATATCGGGGCATCTTGTTGTTTCGATCACCATAACAACGTCGTCATTAGTTGCCATTTGTTGTCGGTTTAAGCTTAATTGTGTTTTGGAGTGTGTTTTATAGTTTTGGAAGTGATTTAACAAGTACACACTCATACATTGGTATTTATAGAATGAAAAATGGCTAAATATAGTAATAAAACCGGTTCCAACGGTCAAAAACGGCTATATAGCCGTTGGAATCGGTTTCTAACGGCTATATTGTTTGAATTTCAAAAAAAACCGGTGGAACCGGTTTTTACGTAATAACCGGTCCGGTTCCAACCCTACCCGGTTCCTAAAAGTTTGCATTTCTGGGCATCGGTTCGGGTCGGGAACCGAACCGGTTCTTGACTGGAACCGGTTTCATTTTCTACCCGGTGTGAAAAAAACCGGTTCCGAACCGGTTCGGGTTTTCAAGGTGAACCCGATTTGTGCACCTCTAGTCTAAAGTAAGAGTAGTTTTGAATAATACCGTGGGTATATAAATTGATTATAGAATGCATGTAGACATGGTTTTGTTGCACGTCATGCATGACTGCATCCTCGATCCATCTATTTGGAAATTGTACTTTCCTCGAGATTCATCTTAAAATGTAATCAGTACCACCAAGGTCATTTTACTACTTTACCTTTCATCCAAAGAGGAAATGAAGCCAGTGTTCTTGGGCCAACAAATACAGCCAGCCTACATATTCATGTCCACAATGCTGGAATGATAACTCTAAGGAGTATCACCGATGATACTTTTCGACGGGTATGATTTGTCGGTGATCACTTACGGATCCCACTAAACAATACTAATCTAAATAATGAAAGATAAATATATCCATTGGAAATCACAAATGGATCCCACTGGATACAATAAAAACTTAATATACCCGTAAGTTATCCTTCAGTAGTCATCGATGAATCAACAATGGTACTATCCACAAATTTGAGATTGTCAATGCGAGATTACCAATCCAACGACCACCGATGTTTGTTAAACTCAAAACATTGGTTGGGCAATGGACAATACTTAGGATAAGATTTCTGATAATAACAATCTCGCCCAAAGTTTTCAATAGTTTGTTATTGAACAAGTGTGATGGGTTTGTCAGTCGGTGATTCTTAGGATAAGATCTCAGATTGGATATCCCGCTAGGAAACCGTTGGTAATATGCCTGTATATCGCCACGAAATTTTACCATTTTTTTTAATTAAATAAAACCTAAAGATGGTAGCCAAGAAATGAGTCTTCCATAGTTCCATTTTTGTTCAATATGTAGGTGCATTAAGAAAATCCTATGTCTTTGTAGCTTACTCGTGTGATTAATTAAGTTAGGTTATACATAGTGCTATTAAATTCAAATCTAAATGTGTTTGCTTGTTTCTTATCTCGTATTCATCTTTCCTAGTTTAATTGCAATTTAGGATGACAATAAATTATATCAAAATCATTTTTTGTATTTCACTTTTCAACAAAACTGTTAAAACATGTAATATTAACCACACGCTCTTCATATACACAATACTCTTCGTTTGCATTATTCCCCCTGAATGATAATGTTTCCATATATCATTAGGAGGTTCAACATAATCTGCACTTGCTAGATGACCAAACAATCTCTTCATTCTTGGTCTTTCTTCTTCAGTTTTACCAGGATAAGACAACATTCTTTTCATAGTATCAGCATTCATAACATTGATCTTGATAATGTCAGGTTGATTGTTCACATCTTTCGGCAAATCAGGTAACCACCTGTTGATGATGTTTTGCAAGAATCGAGGATACATCAAAACTTATCCTTCTTTATTGTACAATTCTCTTGCATATGAAAGAAAATCATCTCAGAGAAGTTGAAAGGCTTGTTGAGAATGAAAGCTGCCATAACTGATTGTAGTAGATCTCTTCATTTATCAAAACCAGCCCATATTCCGCCAAGGCAATGAATTAAGACATGCATTAAATACTTGTATGATGGACATAGAAAAGCCTTGTTGTATTGAGCATCGTCCAAATTACCCCCTTGATCAGATCAACATCAAAACAATAAGCGTCAATGTCTCATCATGAAACACCAAACACTCTCGAATCGTCTGTACAGCAATCACAATCTCCTTGTTTTGAATAGTTGCTTTAATGTTGTTGGTTGCTGGACCATCTGCTGCAGTATTCCAAAATGGGCGAATAATACTGTAGAGCACTGACAAGTTTGTTGAAATAGCACGATAAATTCTTGACCGTCTAAGAAAGGAGATAATTCTAGC
Organism: Bidens hawaiensis; assembly: GCF_021521415.1. NCBI lineage: Eukaryota > Viridiplantae > Streptophyta > Magnoliopsida > Asterales > Asteraceae > Bidens > Bidens hawaiensis. Next base: position 94,702 of record NW_027494361.1, on the reverse strand, counting down.
ACACTTTCTTGATCAGCATAATTGAATCCCAGAATTGCAACCATGTTGTGATTAGGATTACATACTAGCTCTTCAATAACTTGTTCCTAAGCTTGAGGTTCAACATTCTCCGCTTGTGGTGCAACTGGGTCAACGTTCGCTGTCTGTTCTACCATATCTGATAGCATGCAAATCATTAGAAAGATTTCGTATCAAGCAGAAGGACCAAAATGTTCTTATTTGCTTGAGATATATCAAGCGAATGGATATATTAGCTTAAATACCAAACAAATGAATGTTCATTCGCTTAGCATGGTCATTCATCTGATGACCATGTCCATTCGCCTAGTACAATACTCATTCATGCGCTGATACTTCCCCATTTGATTATATCAAAACAAAATCATCTCATACGCTGGAAATATAAGCGTATGGCCTTAGTACACTTTAATCATAAGCGAAAGAACTTATCTATCAGGCGAAAGGACTAAGATCTCCTTCTTTAATAGCAGTATCACTACCAAAGACAGCAATCCCTACATTCTCATTCAAATACAGTCATTAGACCCTAAAATGTGTGATTAACACAATTAACCTGTTAAAATCAATCAAAGTTAATTCATTATGATTGAAATATCATTGATAACTAGTTGCATGCCTTCAATTTAATTATTAGCAAGATTCAATTTATGTATTATTCAATTTTAAGTACTATTTAAGGGTTGATGTTCAAATTTAAAATTAACCCCTTAAAATTGATTTGTTGATGATGAATATTGATTTATTACCTTTATGATGGATCAAGGATGGTAAATTAACACAAAAACTATGATTATCTCAGAAGAAATTTTAAAAAAGGTTGGGTATCAAGAGGGTCTTAGTGAGGAACGGAATAAGCGAATGAAATGGTATTCACTTAAAGTCTTACTTTATAGGTCAATAACCCATTCGCATAGCTAGGTCCACGTATGGTTATCCATTCGCCTCATAGAAGCGATCATACGATGATTACTTAGCGTATGGCCTTCAAACCAAACAAAAGGGTTGTTCATTCGCTTGGCGTATAAGTACACATACGCTGACAAGCCAAGCGTATGGACTCATTTCAAGTAAGCGAATGAAAGTATTTTAACCATGTAAACCCATAAAAATTACCGTATTGTCCTTGACCCCAATCTTTTCAATCTCTAACCTTTCAAATGATCCGGTGTTGATTTTGATAAAAACCAGTGAACACAATCTTTTGATAATTAATTCTACCAACTCAATGATCGAAAATAAAGCAAAATTAAAATCTTTTTTGATTTTAAAAAGTTTATGCGAAGACGCATCCAAAATATTTTTGATTTTTCACAGTTTATATCAAAACATACATAAAATCTTTTTAAAATTTTCATATATAAATGAGAAAGGAAATTAAAGAGTAAACGTAGGCAGCACATTATTTTTTTATGAGAAAGATCGCAACATGAGATCATATTGACTAGTAATGTCCTACGTTACGCTTCTATTTCAACATTATTATGCACATAATCCCAAGACGATTGCAAATATAATTGTCCACTTTAAATTTAAATAAAATTATTTTGTAGCCTTATTGACGTATATAAAAACATATACCTTTTAAGCATCAAATAATCTCCAAAACATCATCTTTTATTATATGATTTAGTTCAAATAGCTACTAATTATGTTATTTTCTATTTTTAGGTTTGTTCTAGCCTCAAAACAAAGAAACGATTGGACACACGAAGAAGATTAAAGAAATTGTGTATCTATCAGCTTAACACGCACCTATGTTCCACTAACCACAACCCCGTGGTCACCCTAACCAGATAAGACAAATATACAAGAATCTTGCGCCTACGTTAAAGCCTCACAACATATAGTCTAAAATACATTGCTCAATGACATTAGTGTCACGACGCCTTGCAAATTGCAAAGTTGCAGTACGAATGTACGATACACCACTACCGGCTTTGAAGGAGGGTAGGGTGGTCGATAGACCCCGGCCTTATCACTTCGGTAGCGCCGATTTTTTTAAAAAATTATGTGTTTTATGAATATATATATATATATATATATATATATAATATTTAAACCTGATTCCTGAACTCATTTAAACCTATTTTTATAAAAAAAAAATGTACAACACAAATCATAACCAAGTAAGTCTATTTAAAAATTTAATTATTTAAACCCAACAAAAAAAACCCCTTTTACTTAAGGCCCATTTTTTTTTTTTTTTGCCTCCCAAATAATTGCAACGATTCTTGAAAACGACACTTCAATACATCAAACTTCATATGAAAGAAAGCCATTATTGATTATCTAGTCAGGTTATATGGACACATTGGAGTATGCTTGTATGAAGAATGCAAGTGTTGAGAGGAAGTATTAAAAATAAACAACACTTTATATTTTATTTATCATTTACTTTGTTTGAAATTGGATAGGAGTTGTAGACTATTTTGATTTCATATTTGAATTTGTAACTTAGGCGACAAAAAAGGGTTATTATATAATGAAGGTCTTACGCAAATTTGTGTACTCATTTTTTTGTTTATCGTTTTCTATAAAGCAATAAAAGATGGTCACATTGTTCATGCAATCGTTGGTGGTTCAGTGTTGATCTTACTTGTGCTGTATAATTATTGGTGGTCTGGACTATGATTTTTAACAAAGAGAATATAATGGGAGATGATGATATCTTGTTGTCAAACACCATAAAGATTCCCATTAAATAGATATAAGCAAGCATGACTAAAGAAGAAATGAATGAAAATTATATTATACCAAAAAATAAAGAAAACTTTTGGTTAAAAGTTGAAGCAAGGAGGAGCATAGATAACCCGAGCCAATATATTTAACGTAAACAACGGCTACATATATGAAGTTCAAATTTGTATACGTTACTTGTTTTTGTTATTTCCATCACACAAGTTATTCATCGTGGCCATCATAAAAAAATATATATATATTGTTCAATTGAGATAGATAGCATGTAAAAAATAATGCTGCCACTTACCCAGGAGCCTAGTGGACAAAAGGAGACTAAAGCACTAAAAGAATGTTTTCTATTAAAATTATAAGTCATCAAATACAATGTTCTTAGTTTATGTTTTCATATAGAAACTATCATGCATACTATGCTTGTGATTCCTACTTAAGTCCAGATTAGACTTCACAAGCATTTAGTAACTAAACTTCTAATTTAATCAGATACATTGTTGAAGCTGATGGTCCCATTCAGAACATGTTGAATACGTCAGGGATGTAGACTACATTAAAAATCGAATACAAGACGACTCTGACAGTATGATGATCTTACTTTTATCAACAGATCCAGAGGCACTAATGAGAACTCAAGAAAGAGTGTCTGATGGTAGGGCTTCTGCTAAGAGGGCAGCGTCCACCACTCAAAACGGGGGTTCAAAAATGAAGTCTGACTTGTGTGCTTTTGAAGGATAGTGATCTTTCTGTTTGAGGGAAGAAGGATGAACTAATTGGATGACTGAGTTCAACTATTGGTTCAGCAAGCTCATCTGAAGCCAACCGTTGTAAGGTCCTGAATCAACTTCATGGCCAACACAACCGATCCAATAGAGTGGTGGTAGATTGTAACAATGCCAACAAGAGTTCACATATAATTTTCTTTAAAGACTTTTTTGGCCACAGAAAGAACATTTGAAGGTGTAAGATCATTCTTGAACTTCGAATGGCTGTCAAATACTTAATTATTCCCGTTAAAGAGAAATAAGCAAGCATGACTACAGAAGAAATGAATGAAAATTTATATTTGACGAAAAGATCTAGAAAACTTTTGTTAGTAGTTGAAACAGGGAGAATCATAGATAATCTAAGACGAGCACTAAGTTCTATTTAAACAAATCGATATTGTTAACGTTAAGCAACGGCTATACGTTTGAAATTCAAATTTATATATGTTACTTTATTAATAAAGAAAAAGTGTTTCAAAAATGACCATCGGACATAAACATAATTATAATTAATTACTATTTTGAAATAAGAAAATCTCATAACATGACACAAAAAGGGCTATCAATTTCACATGAAATTCCTCCTTACTTTTAGTAATTTATTCAAGTTCAGCTAATATGTAAGAAATTCAAATAAATATACGTTACTGTTCTTATAGTCCTACAAAGTTAAATCCATATAAATTCTTGAAATGTTTTGAAAAGATTGATAAATAATTAAAGATGCAAATTATTCAATAAAAAGTATCAAATAATAAGGAACATTTCAATACAAATTTAGATAACGGACGACCAAAACATCCCATCAAAATACCTAAAACCTTACCAAAATTGCAAAGGAACACAAATTTAAACAAACCACTTATCTTCACTGAAGAAAGCTAATCGAAAGAACTATAGAGTCTAGACGCACATTCAAACACTCTAATTTACAAAAGAATGCCAAATCTCCACACTTTTAAAGGAAAGCTAACGTATCTTTAATTATATAAGACAATTAGGTGAATAAGACAAGATTAAAAAAAACAAAAAAAATATATAAAAGAAAACAACCTTACAGGGTATAGTAATCCCTTTGTAGCAATGGACATAAAATTTATGAAACGACACATTTTGGTAATTATATATATATATATATATATATATATATATATATTAAAAACCATATTTTCAACCTCTCATTAAATCTACTATTTATGAAATTATCAAATTTTAGCCACAAATTTTATCAAATATACTATTGATGAAAGTTTCAAATATTGGCAACAAAATTCAACCAAGTAGGCCAACTCATTTTTTCATACTCAAGGAAACGTAGCCTCCATTCTTCAACAGTTTCCAAACACCGGTGTTATGCCGTTTGCTATTTGCTTTGTCTGTCAAACTTGCCATTTGTTATATGCTTTGTCTGTCAAATTTAGAATAAAGTGATTCAATTTGTGTAGTTTTGTTTCAGACTTTAATCGCGTGTCACGCACTAAAAAACCAGCCATATATATATTCACCATAGACCCCCGCGCCGCAACGCGCGAGTACAAAAACTTGTTATTAAAAGTCCAAATTACAACAACCTTGACTAATGACTAGGAGAGTCTAAAGGTATGTTTGGTTGGAGGTAATGGAATGAAAGAATGAATGAAATGGACAAGGGAATGAAATGGATCATTACCATTCATTTTTCTTGTTTGGTTAACCTATAGGAATGAAATCATTTATTAATTTTTATTGTTTGGTATCTAAAAAAATTGTAGAAATAAAATAGAAATAATAAAAACACTTCTATTTCAAAAAAGTGAATGCTTTTTAAACCAAAAAAAAAAAAAAACCCCCTACAATGGCGACGGTGGTAGCTCTTGTCAGCGGTGGCGATGGTGGTGGCAGCGGTGGTGGTGTCGGCGGAGTTGGTGGTGGTGCCGATGGTGGTGGTGGTGGTGGTGGTGGTGGTGGTTAGGTGATGGTGTTGTTGAGAAAGTAGGGTGAATGAGGAATGGAATGAAAAAAAAGAAGGGGGTGGGAAGGAATGGATTTGATGGAATGTGATTCCATGTGTAATGGATGATTCCATTCCATTGAGCAACCAAACACCACTTTTTTCATTCCTACGTAATGAATCATTCAATTCCTATTGTCATTTCTGCGTATCAAACGCTACCTAATGGCAAAGAATATGGTGGTCAAAAACTACCACAAATCCTATCCAAAAATATACATAATATAATAAGGAAACTACTAAATTACATGGATATTATTTTACAATAATATTCTCTTTTAACATTTATGACACAATACTTGAGCCATAAGAGTGAAAACACTTCCGGGCTAAAAACAGTAAGTCTTTGATACAAATTATGTTGAGTTTGTTTGATTGAAAACTGTTCTAGGCTCAAAAAAAATTATCAAATAAGTGCCATATTATAAAAATTATATCATGAGAGATTATGTATTTTAAAAGTTCATTTGCTGAGTTTAACCCCTTTGACGCACACCCATTTCCGTATCAACTATTTTTAGTTTGACGCTTTTGACACATTTGAGATCATCTACATTTTATTTTTGACAAATTTACATATTTTTTATAACACAAACTCCTATTAGCACCTGGTACAACCCATGATGCACTACTTCTCCCTTAATTGTAATACTATAAATAATATGAAAAATCATTTCTATTACAAGTACGAATGATTCTATTTATTTTCTGTGAACCTAAATAGTCGGATAAGAATATACAAACTTTATTAGTAACGACCACAAGTCACAGTAATAATAAGTTACCAAACCAAACACGACCAGGTCTTCAGTTCATAAATATATAAATGTCTTAAATCATATATATTACATATATATTGCTTAATAGTGACTGATACAAGTATATACCGAACATTGGCGGGAAGTACATTTATGCTCCTTCGTTTAATAAATGAACGAACAAGAACATAGGCCATGCTCAATTGAGTTCGTGAACGTTTGATAATGTGTTCGTTTACGTCCATTTATCTTCATTAATGTTTGTTTATGTTTGTTCATTAAAGGTTTTTAATGGCTTTTCTAATCTTATCATATAGCTTAACCAAAATTATTAACTATAGAACAAAAATATATACGAGTATTATATGATTAATTTATATGTAAAACCAACATATGAATGCTAAAAAACACCACCACAAACTTGGTAGCCGAAAAGAACTATTGATACCGACCATTCTCGGTTAGCAAATCAAACTGTTTGTGTTCGTGAACTTTTCACGAACAAGTTCAACTCCTTAATGAACAAACACGAACAAAAAATTTCGATGGATTGGCTGTTCGTGAGTTGTTCAGTTGTCCGATAAAAGCTAAACAGACGAACACGAACAAGGCCTTGTTCGGTTCGGTTAGTCTACAGCACTACACTACAATGAAGCCTCCACTAATATCATAACATCAGTTTATGATTCTGTTTTAAACTAAAGTTAGTTAACTTGCATCTACTGGTTACATCCAAAACCCTAGCATTAATAAATCACCTGAGGGATAGCGAAGCAAGAGAGGCTAGAAGGATGATTAGTACCAAGTCCCCAAAGCAGAAGAAGCCCAAACGGAGACTATTATTATTAAGCATCTAAACAGCAAGCAAGTACAATCAGTTTGAATTTGATAGCTGTGAATTCGCAATACAAAAGTAAAAATAAAAAGGAAGTTAACAACTATTATATTGAATGGAACCTTTGTATCGTCGTTCGGTTGCCAGAGAGCTGAGGTTTGGTGAAACAAGAGGCGGGACCGGAAGAGACGCTTTTAAGTTTCGAAGTACCGAGCGGGAGATCGACTAAGCGTAAGCGCGAGCTCGTTTTCTTTAGATTGGGCTAGTCTCGTTTATTATTTATTAATTTATTTAGTTTTTTTATATATTTAAAAATAGAAAACTTTTAACGAGCCTAATGTCGTGAAGCAATTGTCCCAGACTCCGTGTAACGCCCAAAGGCCAGTATCGCCCGCTTATGATCAGGTGCTACTAGTTTTGCCCTAGGCAAGGAGCAACAGCTTGCAATCAGTGTTGCGTCGCGAGGGCAAGGCTTGAACACCTTACGTGCCCGATAAAATCCGAAACAAGCTTAGCAAACCAAAGCGTTAAGTGCAATCAAGCAATTCGATCTTTAAATATTGGGCAGTGACAATAAGCACGGCTCGAGCTCGTGTAGTATCTTAAACGAGAAGGTTGGGTGTGAAGTTAATACATAGAAGTCTAAAAAGGTAAAAACTAAAAAGATACACATTAAAGCTCAACGAGCATTATAAAAATAATTAGAAGTATATAAAAATTATTTAATAGATATTAAAATAGCCTATCTTGAGTCAAGCCCGAATTTGAAAAAACAACTCACAACCCAAGCTCAAAATTTAAAAAAAGAAATCAAAACGAGTCAAAACAGGTTGAGATCTCAGGCTCGGCTAGATTTACATCTATGTTTTCGAATCATATGGATGGGCCCAAGCCAAGAATGATTGGGCTTGTAAACGACGTCGTCACGTCAGCAGTTGTAGTTGCATACTTCTACCTATATAACTAACTATTCGTTCAAAAATGTTTGATTGTCTTGAGTAGAAAGAAAGGTCTGGTTCACCTGATTGAAACCAACATCGTCGAACAGTGATCAAATAATGAGCCGTGGAAGTGGAGGTGGATATGATCGTCACATTACTATATTTTCCCCTGAAGGCTATGGTAATCAAAGAACGAAACCGGCACAAACAATATGACTAACACCCAAACTTTATTGATCAATAAAATCTGACTCAAAAACTTGATACAATTTGTCCCATACTTTAAACACGGTATATATATACTAACCTAAGCACGTTAGAATATATTTAGGACAGAATAAAATCAACACGATAATTATCTCCATCTAAACCTAAAATAAATTTTCCATAAAATAATTATCCATAAATAGCCCGATTACTTGCACGCCAAGATAACCGGTTCTTGCATCCCAAGTCGCTCCACGCAATAGCCATAAGTCGACTCGGTAATTCCCAACAATCACCCCTTGAATTTCTGAGTCGTACAAGGGAGATCTTCCGACTTTAGAAAAGCTTGCATCTCCTTAAGTTTAAACGCGCGAGAGCAACTAAAAACTGTATCTTCTCGATTCGTGCTTCCGGGGTGAACACTTCGTCATAGTCAATCCCGGGATGTTGCACGTATCCTTCCTCCACAAGCGTCGCCTTGTGTTTGTTTATCGGATTCCGTTTTACTTTGAATACTCGTTTTAAACCGGTTGGTTTAACTCCTTTTGGTAACCCTGTTAAACTCCGCGTTTTCTTTTTCTCGATTGAATTGATCTCGGCCCGCATCGCTTTCATCCACTCGGGTTTCGATTTCTCTTCATCAAAACTACTCAATTCATCATTTACTAACACTAGTATTTCTTCGAGTTCTTCATTGGAATTTAACTCGTAATCACCAATATTATCGGGTAGGATCAAAGAGCAAATAGAACGCCTAACCGGGGTTTGCACAACGTCATTCAATGTTGTACTACTGCTGTTAGTGACAGAGGTGCTGCTGTTTGCGACAGTTCCATCACTAATGCTGCTGTTTGCAATAGTTTCAGTGTTGTTATTGCTGCAGCTTGTATCAGGCATGTCGCTATTGTTGTTGTTAGTACCAAAACCGTCGCTATTGTTGCTGCTTGTATCAGACCCGTTGCTATTGCTGCTGTTCGTTTGGGCTGGGTTCGGTTTCACTAGTCCAGACCCGAAATCGATTAGCTTGTAAACACCTGAGAACATACCAAGTAACTTTGTTTTCAAACAGGTTGGGCTCCCAACATTTAGCCGGATTTTATAAAGCATCTTGGCGTTCCTTGTGACCTTCATTAGTAACCTCCCACTACTATCGTGCATCGTTAAGTAGTTACTCCTCATCCGTATATCACAACCCGACACGGTTGCTTGACCCAAGCTAATCACATTACACTGAAGACCCGGAATATAATAAATGTCAGTCATCAATTTATATTCTCCACTTTTACCTTTAAAAACAATCGAACCCTTCCCTTTGATCGGTACACACGAACCATCCCCGAACCTTACTCGTCCGACTATCTGTTCGTTTAATTCCGTAAAATATTCACGGTTTCCCGTCATATGGTTAGTTGCACCATTATCTAAGTGCCACATGTTGACCTCACCGAATCGGTATCGTACTTTGTCGGAATTACTTTATCTTCATTAAGGTATACGGTTTCTCGAACACCTTCCATCATGAAAAACGAAGCATCAAGATCTTTTGGTTCACGCTCGTCCGTTCGGTTCAGATTTGCTTCTTCATCTTTTCAAAACCGGTCGGGGCACCTTGAGACAAAGTGTCCGAATTCATCGCACCTGTAACATTTAATGTGTGATAAATCTCGTTCCATACCTTTTCCTTTCTTATCAACATGTTTCTTATTATCATCTCGACCACGTCCCCGTCCTCTTGAAGCATAAGATCCTCAGCCTCGACCTCGACCCCTGCTAAACGAATTAGATTTAGTGAACATTAACTGACCTTGACTGCTCTCGGTTTGAAGATTGTCTTCTTTTATATTCTCTCCATAGGCTTTTAATTGACCCACCACATCATCAAACCCAACCGTCTTTAAATCTAAAACTTGCTCGAGTGATGCCACAATATGAATAAAACGTCTCGAAAGACTCGTAAGGAACTTTTTTACCATTTTTTCTTCTGGGAATATCTCTCCGAGTGTGGCGTGCTTTCGATGAGTAGCTTGATAACGTGGCTGCATACTCATCAATCGTCCCTATTTCTTTCATCTTCAACCCGTCGAACTTTGATGTTAGGGTTTGGAGCTTCGCCTCCTTCACCCGCTCAGCACCTAGATGTCGGGTCTTTAACGCTTCCCACATCTCTTTCGCCATGCGCAGATTACCGACTTGTAAAATCTGTGCTTCGGGGATCGCCTGAAAGATCAATGCAATTGCTATACTGTTTCTTTTCACATCGCCATTTCCTGGGTTAATTGTATCCCACACGCCATGCACGTTCATCAGTACCCGCATGTGCATAGCCCAAACCATGTAGTTCGTTGTTGTTAGTTTTAGGCTTTGTGTCACACCCCAAATCTGGGCCTAGGCGTGTGACCAATAGTTGGTACGCAGTTTTGAAAATATATCAGAGTTGCGGGTTATTAGCGAAAGTCTTTAAAATATATTATTCATTTATAAAATGTTGGGTTAGAATACCCATTTGGATATTGTAAAATATCATTCTTTATAATATTCTGAATAAAATATCTGAGCCATCAGATCACTCTAATGACTATGTTTCCAATCTTCTATCAGTCTTGCCTGTCGGTTATATTCTTTACAGTTCCCTGAAATGTGGGGAAAAATACGTTAGCGATATGCTGGTGAATTGTTGACTCTGAAAGCATTTAAATAACAATTATAATACAAATATAGATTGCTCAACATATCCCAGCAGATATATTGCTATACCCGGTATTTGTAACACTGCCCTACACATATACAAGTCTCCGAGTCACATAGCCTATTCCGGAGGACAAGATATGACCGTTAGCCCACGGCCACGTAGCCTTTGATTGTTTAGGCTGAACAGTTATGTTTGGATCCAGACACATGCGTGTTCGGTCTGAGTTGTTTTGTTCTCTAATTTGTATTATAACGTTTTAGAGATCACGTAATCTCATGTAAACGTTTGATTGACTCTATAAGACAAACAACCTGTCTATCTTACAGAGTATAAATATATTTTGACTGATTATAAAGGTTTAACGTATTCACGTTATAAAAAGGTTGAACGTATTCACCTGTGACTGTGATTGCCTGTCTGAATGATGTGGTGATCTCGTTTGAGAACCTTTATGAATGAATGATGATTGACCTATCATAAAATAGGTTTATATAAATACCTGAACCGTCTCTTGATCCAGCTACAGACCTTTAGTTTGGTTTTGATAGCTTTAAACCTTGACTGATCATTTGTTTGTATAAAATATTTAGACCTGTAGTCTTTTCATTTGTTTACAAATCAAGTGTTAAGTTTCTTCTTCAAGAAAAAACATCGAATGACTATAATCCTAGTATGTTAAATCTTACGTTTCTTAGTCACGAAGAAACATAAATTTTAACTATACCTTTTGCATATAATGTTTCTTAATTGTGAAGAAACTATTTCTGACTTATATTTTCTTGTATGTAAAAGCTTATGTTTCTTAATCATGAAAAAACATTATCTTAACTATAACCTATGAATGTTATATTTCTTAGTCATAAAGAAATATTACATTTGACTATATCTTTTGTATGTGAATGCTTACGTTTCTTAAACATGAAGAAACATTAATTTGATCAAGGTTTTGGGCTATGACTCTGACTATGGTCTAAGCCATATAATATAATAATAAAATAATATTTAGGCAGAACCCCTACCTTACGCGGGTATTTGGAGTTTATATGCCTAAGCTTGTATGGGCAGTACTTCTACTCTCTATCGCGTATTGAGGCTCAAACCGTCGGAACTTTGAAGCTTGGAACGCACTACGAGGTATGGCACGCAAAACGAGGCTAACTATGTGAAAGTGGTGGTGTTGGGTGTGAGAATGGAAATGCCGTGAGCCTCCCCTTTTATAGCCGAAATTGGGTACCATCACGTAGCGCGATGGTCCCTTTTACTTGGGCATCGCGTAGCGATGTTAGGGAATGACATGTGTTATGCTGACTCAGCCCTAGCGTCTGCCACGTGTCCCCCCGTTGCGACACGTGTCTAATGACTCATACAACCTCATCGCGTAGCGCGATGGTCCCTTCTACTTGGGCATCGCGTAGCGCGATGTTAGGGAATGACACGTGTTATGCTGACTCAGCCTTAGCGTCTGCCACGTGTCCCCCCCGTTGCGACACGTGTCTAGTGACTCATACAACCCCATCGCGTAGCGCGATGGTGTTGTTTCTGGGCTCATCGCGTAGCGCGATGGGTCCTGGAATAAGATTTTTCACTTTTGGTCCTTCGTCTTTGATAACTTGCCACTGCTTAATCTACTCTATATCGCGTACTACACCATAAACCGTCAGAGCTTCGGAACTTGGCACGTTCCACGAGGTCGGCACGCAAACCGAGGCTAACTATGTGTGTGAAAGTGTGTTGGAGGTGTGATTTGAATGTGCCGTGACCCCTTCCTTTTATAGCCGAATTTGGGATCCATCGCGTAGCGTGATGGTCCCTTGTCTTAAGCCATCGTGTAGCGCGATGTCAGGAAATTGACGCGTGGCTGCTAACTCAGCCCTAGCGTCTGCCACGTGTCATCCCGTCGCGACACGTGTCTGTTGCGTCATCATGGACCGTCGCGTAGCGCGATGGTCTTGAGGCTGGGCTCATCGCGTAGCGCGATGGGTTCCAGAATTCATATTTTTATTTTTAGTCGCTCGTCTTTGATAACTTGCCACTTCTTGATCATACTTCCATTTTCCAAAAATACTAAAGCGGCCCTTATGCAGCTCGCGGCGATGCGAGCGTGCGAAGTGCGCCATCAAAACGCCACATTACGCCCTAGTTCGTGTCCGTGCGCGTGCGCGTCGGGTGCTTCGCACCCTCCGCTAGGACTATGGAGAGTGGTTAGCCACATTAAAACATTTCTATGGAAACTTGCTTCCTTATAAAGAGCTTCCAATTCTTTTCTTGTTGTCATGTGGGATGAAAATTCCATTCCTTGTTTATAACCATGTAGAATGCTTCCATTTTCTTCCATCTTTCCATGTGGGATGGAATTTCCTAATTCCTTAATATAAGATGCTTTGTTTTTTTTTCTCTCCTTTCTCTCTCTTACTTGTTGTAAGAATATTTTTAATCCTTTAACTTTCAAAGTTGACATTTTTATTCCAAAATAATTAAGGGATTTTCTAGGATGTTACACTTTGAAACGAATTCGGGTTCGCGTTCGTTTCTTTGGCCGGTTGATCACCCATCGATCTTCGTCAAACCTTAGCCGCGAAAACAAGTCGTACTGTTGAACCTAGAAAAGAATTAAACCACCTTGTTTTTTTTGTTCTTCGTTAGCAGTAACAAAGAGGAAACAAAACTAACTTTTTTTTTCAAAGAATAAAACTCCTTTTGACGTTTTCTTTTCTTTCAATTTTCTCTTTTACGTAGCCTACCTGTCACCTATTCACCTTTTGTGACAAAGCTTTGTAGCCACAAAAACAATCTCTCGTGACCTTGTACGTGACTGCATAACCAAAAGAAAACCACATATTCCAATCGAAGACTTAAAGGAACCTGCTTTTTTCTCCACGTTCACCACCGTCGAACAGAAAAGAACAACCCTGTTTTTTTCCGGTTACCAAATCTCAGCCTGTCGCAGACCCTTGTCTCGATCGCTGACCCTTGCCTTAATTATTAGATCACAGCTCTCCTTACCGATCACGACTTTGATTGATAAACACCAACAGCTTAAACCGCTATGATACCAATTATGGTAATCAAAGAATGAAATCGACACAGACAATATGGCTAATATCCGAACTTTATTGATCAAGAAATCTGACTAAAAAACTTTATACAATTTGTCCCATACCCTAAACACGGTATATATATACTAACCTAAGCACGTTAGAATATATTTAGGACAGAATAAAATCAACATGATAATTATCTCCATCTAAACCTAAAATAGATTTTCTATAAAATAATTATCCATAAATAGGCCGATTACTTGCACGCCAAGATAACCGGTTCTTGTATCCCAAAGTCTCTCCACGCAATAGCCATAAGGCCACTCGGTAATTCCCCACAAAGGCCGTCTCTTTCAAGTCGGTAAGCATCCTTCATTAATCCCTCTTTCTTTCTTTCTTTCTTTCTTTCTTTGTAATTAGATGATGCTATTATTATTGGTTGGTTATGAAAACAACAGAATATGCGTTTAAAGCTGTGAAAGCAGCTGCGGTGACTTCAATTGGCGTTCGAGGCAAAGACTCTGTCTGTGTTGTCACCCAGAAGAAGGTCCCGGTGGGTCTAAAGCTTCAGATTATGTATTTTATTTAATTTATTGTATGTTTGCTTTAGGTTATTATGGTAATTTAATTTGGATTGGATACAGGACAAGCTGTTGGATCCAACCAGTGTTAAGACATCTTTTCCCGGTCACCAAGTTTCTTGGACTCTTGGCTACTGGCACCACAGGTTGCTGTTTTATCATAATTACTCTTTAATTTTTTAACTTTTAAACACTATGTGAGTTAAATGTACTGTTTCTGTTTCCTTTTTATTCCAGCTGATGCAAGGACCCTGGTTCAACAAGCAAGGAATGAAGCTGCCGAGTTTCGTTTTAAATATGGATATGAGATGCCTGTTGATGTATTGGCTCGATGGTAATCCCGTTTCATTTCTCATGCTTGGCTTGCTATTATAATGACTACAATATACAAAAATGGGTTGCTAATAGTTTTTGTGAAATTGTGTGTTGCAGGATTGCTGACAAATCTCAAGTCTATACTCAACATGCTTACATGAGACCACTTGGAGTAGGTTCGTTTCTTGCTTTTATGGGAGTCACTAAAACTTATTCTGCGTTTTTGTTTATTACTTGTCATGCGATCCATTGTTTTCGTTCGATTCCTACAGTGGCTATGGTTTTGGGTATTGATGATGAGAATGGGCCTCGACTCTTCAAATGTGATCCAGCAGGCCACTTCTTTGGTCATAAGGTGTGTGGAATTTCAAAATATGAATTTTATATTAACCAGAAGCAAACATTTTTCTAATATGATTTTGTTTCATTTATATCCTTTTTAAAAGTTCGAAATTTCATGCAAACACTTCTGAACTTCACAGTTCACACTATCATTACCCTGTTCAGAACACAAGAATATCATATCTAGTACAAGAAACAACACTAGTAAATGTTCTCTCTATTTTTTTTTTGTTGAAACGAAGAAAAAATAAATAAACTGTTTTATTCTATCTAAAGGGATGGGTAATCATGATATGTTTTGAGAGGGTAAATATGATATTACAAAATATAGAAGGATATGTATGCAATTGCAGCTCAACAAAGAGTTTTGATTTACAAAAAATTGTAATCTTTTGTCAGGTAACTAGTGCCTGGCTGAAAGAGCAAGAGGCAATTAACTTCCTGGAGAAGAAAATGAAAAATGATCCTGAGTTTTCTTATGACGAGACCGTACAGGTGCATTATTCTGTTTCTGGTCTGGTTCGTGAATCATGTTTTGAATTGAATTAACTAACATGCTGCATCCGCTGCTTACAGACTGCGATTTCTGCTTTGCAATCTGTCCTACAAGAAGACTTCAAGGCCAATGAGATTGAGGTATGAATATGAAAATTACACCTTGACAAGTTGTATATATGGTATTATAGTTATTTAGTTTTGAAGACTGTGAGCAGGTTGGAGTTGTGCGAAAGGAGAATCCAGCTTTTCATGTGCTGTCGACCGAGGTAATTGACGAGCACTTGACTGCCATAAGTGAACGTGATTAAGTGTTGTGTTTTTGAAAGTGAGTGAATGATTTATGTATGTTTTGCATCGATGATGTTATTTTCCTTGATACGTGGTACCTTTCGGTGATTGAAATAGGAGGTAAAGAGTAGTATAATCTCCCTGGAGACTGACTAGCTTCTATTTCAGCCAAAGTTTTTATATTTGTTATCCAAGCGTGATGGTGAGGATCATCAGCATTAAAACCAGCTGGCTTGAAATCTTAAATTAAAATTCTTTGAGCCAGGGTCAGGGATTTGAATTTCGGCAGGCAGTCTCTAAAAATCGATAAGGAAACGTAATGAATGTCATGTGATTGGGGGAGAATCTTATTGAATCCAATACATCAAGGGGTGTTCACGGTCCGATTTTGATAATTTTTAAGTTAAATTGTAAGCCAAACCTCTTTCGACTGTTGAAAACCGAAACCAAACCGTTACTGATTCCGTTTTAGTTTCACGGTCTAAATAAAAAGCTTTCAAATGAGTAGGCTGTTTTCATGATTGCAGCATTACCCTTACGTTTTGGGACTAAATGGATATTCAAGAGAAAAATGAATTAAAAAAAATAGTACCACCATAAATATGTTTACCATTTTAAAGTTTTGACAAACCGGATTTTAATAATCCCAACTAACTGTTGTTGGCCGATAATAATCCCAACTTAGTTTATTCTCAGTGGTGTTCCCAAATTTAAAAAATTTGGCTCTTAATGGTCACCCGTTAAATAAACCTAACCTTGTTAAGTTTTTTCCGAATTTCGAACTCATTGTTTAGGGTTTTTGATTGGAAGGAGGAGATAAGTCGATTGATGTAAACTTTAGCTCGATATGATGCTTCAAACGCCTTGATTAGTGCTTCAAATTAGGTGTTTGGACTTCAAATTAACAAAAGTTAAGCCGTTTAGAGCATTGTTTCAAGTTAAGTTTTACATCAATCAACTCGTATCCTTCTACCGATCAAAAGTCCTGAAAAATGAGTTTGAAATTCAGAAAAAAACTTAACGCCGTTAGGTTTTTCTTAACGGAGGACCATTGAGAGCCTTTTTTTTTAAATTTGGGACCACCAGTGAGAATAAACTAAGTTGGGACTATTATCGGCCAATAACATTTAGTTAGGATTATTAAAATCCAATTTGCCTAAAGTTTTTTTACGATTTTAAAAAGTCTTATCGAAAATGATACTCATTCTAGAATGGCCACTTCAAATAAAAATAATTCTTCAAATGCTAGAGAGCACTTTTAAAAGAGAGTTCTAACATCAAGTCCTCATGCTCATTGAAGGAATTGATTACGCAGAAAGCATCAAAAGAATATATGTCCAGTCTGTTCTAAATAAAAGGATAATATAAGTATTGATTCATCAAAAGAGAGTCAAGTATTCGAATATTAAGATTTTTATAAATCTTATATGTTAAATACGATTTTATAATTTTATGATTTAATCGACACAAATATAAATGAGTCTGCATGGCTCATAACAAACAAAAAGTTGGAGTTCCCATACCTGTAAATTTGATTATGAATATGACAAACAAGTGAAATAGAGGCCAAAAAAGCTCAAGTTTTCAAAGAGAGGCTTTAACACAAAAGTTTAACGATCTAGAAAATTAGGCACACATGAACGCAATAAAGAGAAGACAAAAAAGAAAACGTTTTTATAAAATGAGAGTGTTCTAAGTTTATCTTCATTTTCCTAGTTTTCCTTACATCCCTATTGTAATATACCTATGATGAAGTAAAAACTATTTCTATTTCCGTATAATAAAATGATTTAGAAATATTTTTCCTTTAAAAAGAAAAACACAATACGCTGAAGGTTTGGTCTAAAACAACCAACCTTATCAAACCCCCATTGTCATATCCCATTGAGACTGCAATTCAATTTTTTGTAATAATGGCGGATGGTTCGTCATCATCCCCAATTCAATCAATGGATCAATGTCAAACCCTAACAGACAACACCAGCATCACTCATTATTGGTTCAACAACAACAGCAGCATCATCCTAATTTCCAAATTCATCAACAACGATTGAATCACATACAAGAGCAGCAGTATACTACTACTACTACTAATAATAATAATAATTTGAGTGCGGGGGGCAATGCTGCTGCCGCTGCCAGAATTTACGGCCAGATCCAGCAGCAACAAATTGGGAATGCCAACTTGATGGGCCAAACCGGTCACCTCACAATGCTGCCCGGTCAAGCTGCACAGCTTAATTTACTAGCTTCGGTAACACTTCCCAAATGTAGCACTAATTATTACTATTTAGCAGTTAGCACAATGTCAATTCCATCAGTGTTGAGAAAGAAATAGGGCTGACAATTTCCTGTTAACACACGTGTCTTAAACAGAAGACCTGTTTAAGTCCGTTCCTGGCAGGTTAAACACCTGTTAATACCATAGTCATATTTTTTAATTTAAAAAATATATATTTATTGAAGTATGGTATGTATAAATGAAGACTTTTATGGTTTTTTGTTTCAAACAGGTTAAGGATTATTATGTTGAGGATTATGTATTTATGTATTAATTAAGAGTAAGACTTTTATGAAGTTTTAACCGGTTTCCAAACAGGTTCATGTTCGTATTTGGAACAAATGACACGATTAGTTTTTGATTTGTGTCCGTGTGTTATCGTGTTGTGTCTTGCCTGACCTGTTATGCCAGTCCTAGAACGAAAGGTTACCTTTTGTTATATCAATTTGATGTCTAAATTATTGTATAATTGAGTTTGCAGCCAAGGCAAAAAGCCGGGTTAGTTCAAGGGTCTCAATTTCATCAGGCAAACACAGGTGGGCAAGGAATTCAAATGGGAATGAATTCGATGGGCTCGTACACTCAAGTCAGGGCAAATGGGTCCCTTGCTTTTAACCAACAAAGGTTGAATCAGGCTGGTCAGATGCGACCACAGCAAAATAACGCACTAGCATCTGCTCAGGTATGCATATTATCAATCTTATATGTTAAATGCCAGGCCTTAGTAAACACTGTGCAGATAGGTTTCAGTAATACTTTTTATTTCAAGATTGCTAATAGCTGTATTTAAGAAGATGAAAGTTGTTTTCATGCTTCTTGGACTGGTCATGAAACTTTAATGTGCTATAGATGTGAAAATATGATGTTTTTCTATGATATTTTAGTGATGGAATGAGTGCATATAAGTGAATATGATGTTTATGCTATTATAACTTGTGGTTTGCTGATGTAATCGTAACTTGAGCTTGATGCTTTTGATATCTTCAGACGTTAAAGTTAAATTGTTTACTTGAACTTTTTTTGTTTGTGTTTTCTTGTTACGACTTACGAGAACATATGTATTTTTAGTTGATTGTATTATTTTAATATGCTGGATTTGAATATTGAAATAGGGCTGCCTCTTGAAACATACTGCCTTTGTTAAAGTTTCTTTCTTTTTTTAGTTTGAAAATCATTTGGTTCTTATTTTAATTAGATGTAGTTTCTTCTAGGTTCATGGTGAATAATTTTAGCAATAAGTGCAGGTGTATGATATACATCATAATAGTCATCTAGGGTTTGCCTCAAGTTATGCATAAGAAGATAAGTAGCATGAGTGTTAAACATCTACTTCTTTTAATAGATCAACATAATTGTTGGGAAATGAGTTCCGAATCTCTCATTAGATTGATGGTTTTTTTCCTTTTAATAAAAGATATAACGCATTTTTACCTTTTTATTTGTTCTTCATTTTCATCTCTTTTTCTTCATATCACTTATTAAAATTTAAAAGAATAAAAAATGGAACTTCTTCATCTTTTTAGAATAAAACACATTTATTTTCTTTGTATAAACGAGTTATCATGTTTCAAGTCGTATATGGGAAAGAACCATTTAAAATGAAGGAATTTTAAACTTAAATCATAGAACAATATTCGAATTTGTATATTTGTATCCTTGCTAATTTCATGAATTTATTTCTGGAAGTTGCAGGCACAGGGCTTGTCTCGAACATCATTCATGAACTCACAGTTGTCACAATTAGGTCAAAATGGTCAATTAACCATGATGCAGAACAATCTAACACAACAACAATGGTCAAAGCAAATGCCTGCCATGTCTGCACCCAATTCTCCTTCATTTCGACTTCAACAACAGAGGCAACAGGCACTGTTGAGTCAACAACTTCCTTCTTCTCAATTGAACAGTTCTATGTCTTTGAGCCAACAACAATTATCACAAATGGTTCAACAACACCAGCAGCTACCAAATCAGCAACAACCAATTGGCCATCAACAGCAACAATTGGCAACTCAGCAACAACTTTTTCTGCAACAGTCACCAAGAATTGCAGGATCTGCAGGCCAAAAATCACTAAGTTTAACCGGATCACAACCTGATGCAACCGCATCGGGGACCACCACGGGTGGCAGTTCAAGCCAAGGGACCGAGGCCAGCAATCATCTTCTCGGGAAAAGAAAAATACAAGATTTGGTTGCCCAGGTTGTTAGTCTATTTGAGATTCTGCATTTTAATAAGGCATATGAATTTAATATTATGCACGCGATTTAGGGATATAAAAACGAAATATCCAATATCAGGAAAAATTTTCAATAACTAAATTTTAGGATTTGATGATTCTTGTTCTAGTGAACTTGGTACAAAATTATTCGCATTTAGTGTTGTCTGTTTTGATGTTCAGGTAGATCCAAATGCAACTTTAGATCCTGAAGTTGAAGAGCTTCTTTTGATGCTTGCTGATGAGTTTATAGATTCGGTGAGACTCGCAAATATGTACCTTGTTATTTGTTTGTCAAGGTGGGCAAATGGGCGGGTTGTATAACGGGTCAAAACATTAAACATGTTCAGGCCACTAGGCCAGGTGAAACAACTCTGCTATACGTCACCAGAAAATGTTGAAAGTTGAATTGGTTATTTGTAGGTTACTTCATTTGCAGCAACGTTGGCAAAACATAGAAAATCGTCAATTGTAGAATCCAAAGATGTTTTGCTACACCTAGGTATGTGCTTCATCCTGACTGACACACTACAAATATTTTAAGTATTTAGTGAATCTCTTAATGGGTTGAACCTAAAGATGCACAAAAAGGTCTGAAAAGTATTTAGTGAATCCTAGAGTTATTTCTACTCACTTTGTGGAGTCTTGCATGCTCTGATATTGACAACTATTAACCAGCATTTAAGTAATGTGTAACATTTTGTATATTCTACAGAAAAGAATTATAAATTAACAATACCTGGATTCTCAAGTGAAGAAAGGAAACATGAACAAAAACATGTGAGTTCACTTTGTTTATTGCTAATGGCCTACACTATATTAAGTCATTGTTCATATAAATTTGGCATAAATTGGTTAATATTGCCTCCTCGTCTAATTATCTGAATTGTAATATGCAGCGGCAGGCAGCAAGTGATATCCACAAGAAGCGTTTGGATATGGTATGTGTCTGATCATATATATTATCAACTTGTGATAATTCATCTAAATAACTAAACTATCATTGATTAACTCAGATACAAGGACTGGTGGAGAATTCATATTCTGAAGCAAATATGATTAATCCTAAACCGGCCAGGCCTTCCGACCAGCTCATTCCTCATTCAATCTCTAATCAAAATCAGCAACACAGACAAGGCTTTTGATGGTTACTAGTTCAGTCTAGCCCAACTACTCAAATATCTGTCTGGTGTGTACCTTTTTTCTTCACTTTTTATTTCAAATTTCAGTTTCATCACTTCATGTTATTCTAATTTATACTACTCATTACTTATGAATGATTTGATCCAGACGGGAATAAAAATTAATCCTTCAAAGTAAACAAGCCAAATGGATCAAAAGTCACTCCAAATGCTTTTTTTTTTTTAATTCGTAAAACTTCTTAAATCATTTTATCGAAGGTCGTATTTGAAATAATACAATTCGTGTGATCATGTTTAACTTACCTATCATTTAAAAAAGTTGAACCAGAAAGTGGTTCGCGCAGCATAAAAAAGTTGGATCATTATTTAAAAATCATTGTTTAAAGCCCAACATTTGCAAACTTAATCGTTTTAACTAAATGGGCAGCATAAAAAAGTTTGATCACTCTTTTGATCATTGTCAACAAAAGTTGATTTGTGCTATGTTTCGGATCTTGTGTAGAATAAAAAAATCTAGTAAAAGGTAACTTGGTTAAATGGGTAGAACATGTTGAAAACACCCTAAGGTATCTTCCAAAAAAATTAGATTATTATTAAAAAGCCGTTGATCTAGTTCATGAGACATGAAACTAAACTGATATCAACAGTTATGAAGCGGATTTTACCCAACTTTAATTTCGTCATG
Source organism: Bidens hawaiensis (assembly GCF_021521415.1). Lineage (NCBI taxonomy): Eukaryota > Viridiplantae > Streptophyta > Magnoliopsida > Asterales > Asteraceae > Bidens > Bidens hawaiensis. The sequence goes on along the minus strand of NW_027494361.1, from coordinate 72,415 downwards.
TGTTTTTATCAAATTTTTGTCACTTGCTAATCATTTACCAAAAAAGGCTTATTTTTCCACATCTGCTATTTTATTTTGTAAGCTTGACCCTTTTGATTTTAATTACTGATTCATGTGTTGTATTTTTGCAGATTGGAGTGTGTGAATATAGGAGACAGGGAGATAGTTTCAGTGAACAAACTTAACAACATATAAGTTATGCAGCTTTTGTGGTAAAATCAATCCAGAACAAGTTTGATTTTTTTTTTTTTTTTTTTCCAAATAGTGGTTGCAAATGCTAAATCTTTTCCAGATTTTGTTATCATTCATTCTTATATGATTAAAAAGCTTTTCCTAATTAGATTACCATAACTATACATCATACAATGAATGCAATCATATTACATAGAATAAATTAGATGATTTGATATCAGTAGTCATATTACCATAACCCACCACACTATACAAACACCACTGATCATATGGCTTGTACACCTTTTATACAGCCTATATATACATCAATAATAAATAAAAGTTAGTTCTAAATGGATTAGATATATTTTTTAAAAAATTATGTTCTTTTCTAATTAATTTGTGTTTTTCAAAAACCAAAACTCATAAAGTAGTGGTTGTAAAGCATATTGAGGCATGACGCGAGATGATGATGGCTCGTATCTATGTAGTGGTGGCGGCTAAAAAACTGATGATAGATTGGGTCGATGATGGTGACTAAGGCTAAGGCGGAGATGGGTTGTCAAAGGTGGCGGAGAAAAATATCTAAATGACTAAATCTTGTAAGGGCTGGACCGCAACTTTAATTCATTGATATGGAAACAGCCTAAATGACTAAATCTAACACGCAAGGCTTTTGAGAATTAAGCCTAATGAGAAAAATGTGTCATGCATTTTCATGATATCACCCAAAATTCATAAACAGAGCACTCTTTTTTTATTTATTTATTCTTAGTTTAATGAATCAGATTTTGGTTGTAATATCTGACTAATTTACAAATGGGTCATATTTGGGTTGACATGTTTAAACCTTTTGATTAAACATTTCAACTTGCCGACATGCTTAGTTAAACAACCAATTTTACACATTTATCACAACCACTAACCCACCCGGTTAACTTGACTAGATAAATTGGTAACCTGAGTTGAATTTGGTTATACGATTTATGTGTGATTATCGTCGTCGGCTTTAACACGAATAAGTATATGGATTATATTCACATCCAGTTATTCAAAACGCCAACTTAACACGGTTGACAACCCCTAGATCAATATATAAAAATAATATGTCATAGGGTCCTAGTTTTCATATATCCTAAGAGATAAAGACAAAAAAAAATTTACAAAGTAAAATGTCTTTTAACTTCTATACAAGTTGTTGCTGACAAAAAAGAGGGTACACATTTACTAGACATGGTGTATGAATATAAATCCCCTATGTCATACTCATGTAGGGGACTAGGGGTCTACTTTCACTAGCCATAAAGATGCAGAGTCCAAATCAAATTCATTGTGTTCAATTATTAAAGCAAAAGTTGAACACATGGGTCAAATATATACTTCTCCACTAGAAGACATTGACAGAATTACAAATTTTGTCCTTTAAAAAAAGCCAAATTACGGTTCGTGTCCTTTTCTAAGTTTCCTTGCAGGCGGTGTACTTTAAACTTTTTTTTTCTACACGTTATGTCCTTTACGCTAACTGGGTTAGAAAAACTCAGTTAAGTATGACATGTGCCAGACATGTGATGGGCATAATTGTAATTTTAATATATCCCTCCTTTCTCTCTTCTTTCTCTCTAAGCCACCACCATCACCATAAATTCCGGCCACCATAAATTCCGGCCACCTCGTTGCAGATTCCATTCAACCCACCACCACCACCTCCTTCAGATCTTTAGTTCCTTTCTTCGATGACACTTCAATCAAACTCGCAAGCTTCATAAAATTCAATTTTGAATCATCTTGACCGGAAGCTATTACAGGTTTCAATGTGGAATCAACAATTTTGGGCTTTAAAACATCACCATTGAATACCGATTTCGACTTGCTCACATAACTATCATCTCTAGTAACCAACTCAGACGTCTTCACCGCCTCTTTCTCAAAATACAAACTCGAAACCGGCTTCGAAACCACACTGACCGTACTCGGTGAAGCATAACTCGACAAACTTGCCAAAGCCGAACCACCCGACTGCCCATTCCGGTCCCCACAACAGCTGGAAGCTCTCAGAATCATTTCATCAAACACTTGGTGGGTGTTTTCAAGATCCAGCAATTTAACAGCTTCCCTCTTCTGCTCTTCGGTCTGAAACCTCACAAAACACTTCTGCATCTCCACCAACACATTAAACAGCTCATCTGGGACATCGTTCCGCTTCTTTTGGCGGGCAATCGCTTCGATTTTCGCCTGTTCTTCGGTCTCCAGGTTCCGAATTAATAGATCAGACACAAACCCAGACAACTATTAACCCTAGATCGATCAATCGTTTAATCCTGACTATAAACGATCAATTAACCATAGGGTTAATGATCTACGCTCAAAAACGATTTAATGCTTACTTACCTGTATTGATGATTATACGAAGGTTATTAGGAGAATAAGTAGGCCGGCTATATGAGTAGAAGAACACTATAAATCAGAGGCTTATAACATAATTAACTATAGGGTTAATGACGGTGAGGGCTAGAATAAAGTATCTGCAAGATTAATTTGATTATATCATCAGTTTTCGTGTGATGGTGTTTGAGGAGTGGTTATGGTGATGATGTGGTAGAACAAAGTGTGTCTGATCTATTAACACATTGGTGAAACAGCAGAAGAAGAAGAAGAAGGGTAGGCAAAAAGACAAAACTACCCTCACATGCTTCTCACGTGATGGGATTTAACAGAGTTTTTCTAACCCAGTTAGCGTAAAGGACATAACTTGTAGGAAAAAAAAGTTTAAAGTACACCGCCTGCAAGGAAACTTAGAAAAGAACACGAACCGTAATTCGTCTTATTTTAAAGAACAAAATTTGTAATTATGTCCCACTACTAGAAACCAAACCTATACAACAGTCAACATTCAATTACACAAACTCCCAATTTTGACTTTTAAAGTCAAGACCCAGCCAAACAATCTTGCTCATGCAAGCCCCGTTAACTCAACAAACATTAAACTCGGCTAATTTCTTCGTCCTATGTTTCATACCTATATTCATTTACAGGTGAAACCGTACCAGGACACGAAATATGAAATATTGAAACACATATAACACCATTTCGTTCTCGGTTTAAAACAAGGTTTGTCCAAAACGACATTGTGAGCCAACATTTATTTAAAATCAACAAAAAAGTGATTCTGGCCTGAACTGGACCCGGGCACTAAACGGGCCAGACTATACTAACAACTTCCAGCCCGATGATGTCCGGTTTCGGTTGGTTTACCGGTTAGGGCAAACTTTGGTGCAACAAAAAATTGTTAAATCTTACAACTTAATACAACACCATTACACAATATATTACAAACAGGCAAAAGCAGTTCAAATAGATACACTATTTGGAACCCCTCTGCAAGTGACACCGGGTTGCGAACTGGGTGCAAGAAGTTCATATGGCAGCACGCCCGCACCACACCGGTTCTTTAAATCCGTGTCTCGGTTCCTTCTCTCAATCTCCTTCTCTATCCTCTGAATCTCAGTTGAAAACCCGTAAAAAGCTTCCACCATTTCTGCATCCCCGGTCCAGGTGTCGGTTTGTTGTCTCTCACCAATATACTCCTCATCAGGTGAATGAGTAGACAATGTGTCCACCACTGCCATATATTTTGTCGACTGCAACATACTTGGTAACGCAGACAGAAAATACTTCTGTGGATCTTCAAGAAAACTCGTGTATTCGGGGTCGTTTTCGTCTGGAATCAGTCGCCGCATTAGTGGCGGACGGTTTGGTACGAAGCCACCGTACGGGTATTGACCGAAGTTAAGCGCTGCATGTTGGGCTGAAGCTAGCCAGATGACGGTTGTCAAGATAGCAGTCACGTCGTCAGGGTTAGCCATCGTGGGCCACCACATCTCATGGCGGACATCCTCGTGGCCCACATTGATTGACTCTGTGTACCAAGCTTGGAGCTCTCTGTCATTGCATACGTGTGATGAGTTGGGATAGTATCGGGTCACATAAGTTTTAACCCATTTCTGTATGGCTTCCCAAATCAAAAGCCCATCAGCAGCATACGGGTAATCATCGATTAGAAGCTTCAGCCCATGTTTCTGGCTCGGGTCTGGAACCGCCATACCCCTATGAGGACAAACACAATCATCAATTATTCTAAGCAGTTTGATTAAAAAAATGATTATTAAAAATTAATGTTTACATATATACCTTCTTATGAGATCAGCTGGGAGACCTTCTAAATCAAAGCGCCAACTTTTATAAGCAGCAGCACTTATTTCCATAGCATAACGTCCAGGTGTAAAGCATTGTTCTATCACACCATCTGCGTTAATTAAGTTTTGGCGGGCAATTGCATTGATTTCTAACGTGTATCTCATATGCGGTTCCAAAAGCTTATATATTGGGTGCATAGCACTCAACTGTCTATGTGCAGACAATATAAACGGTTCCATGGTTGCATGTGTCCGTAACCTGGTTACAAAAGAGCAAGTTAGTTGATTCATATGATCAATACAAGAATGAAATTACATGTATTGGTGTGCTTACCAGTGGTTAGCAAGCTGGTGAACACCAGCATCATTAGAGCAGACATGTGCTTTAGCCAGTTGCCAGGCCCAATTGCTAGTGGCATCTATTGGTGGGCTGACCACACGTTTTGACTGTGAGCCGGGTAAGGCTCGTGGTAGACTAAGCTCAATTGCAATAGGCTTAAGTGTGCCTGATGGGTTCAAGTAAAATATGGTGCGGGTTGCATATGCTTTACGCCCATCAAGTGAGTTTATTCGGTCAAGAAATGGTAGATATATGTCATGGTAGTCGATTATGAATAGCTTATTTTGCTCCATAGCCTGTAAAAATGTACAAAATATTCATCATGTTTCGGTTACGTATCTCATTATTGAAATAATTGTACAAAGTATTTTCACCTGTTGTATGGTGAGGCCATTGAGATAACGTGAAATGTGTTCTTCTTTGAGGGCAGACTCTTGTACGCCATAGATTTCAGGGTCGAGTTGACTCACTGGTGGGAAAACTTTAAGCTTTTCTATGTTGACCGGGTTGACCCCCGCAAGCGCTTGCCGAGCAAATTCATCATCACGTAACCATGAAAATTTGTCCTCTACAAATACAAAAGAATACTATAATATTCCAGGCAGTTTTACAGTATTCATAACTGAATTACGAGTGTGATGCTTACTTGAAAGAATCTTGGGGACGTCATATTTGAGAAGGCCGCCACCCTGGCTAGACTCATGGAGCCTAGTCACCAAATTTGGCAACCGAAGTTTTTTTAATAAATCATCTTGAAGCCCAATTTTGAGGGGAAGCCCTTCACTGTAAAGACTCTCAATTTGTGAGAAACCCTTGAAGTCGTGTTTTTTTGAAATATTTGCCACCATTGAGGGCAAAAGATTATGTAGCACCGCCTTTAACCGACTCGTTGAGAATGTATTTTGCTTTGACTCATCAAATTGTTCGTCTCTTGGCACATATAACGGAAAAGGCTTCTCCACTCGACTCTCAGCTAAAATATCTGTAAAAATCACACAAAATTAGACGCTGTTACAGTAACTGTATCTCTAACAGGTCAAATCATAAAAGTTAGCTGAATGGAAAATAGATTGCATACAACCTTCTAAATCAATAAAACATTTTATTTAGAGACTTACTATTATTGTAATAATACTTTTTCTACAATCATCATTAGCATGTTCAACATTTGTAGTGAATCATGTTTACACACTAGTGGGAAAACACAACTTTATTAGCATATACACAAACAAATACTTTAATTAGAAATGGGCCACTCGGGTTACACTTTATCTCAAACGTGACAAATTGATTAAATCAAAAGGTTAAAGATAAAAAGGAAGCACCAAATTGCATTTTAATTTGATACAACTTCTAAAATGGCTTGCTGTATTTCTTGTAATACTATAAAAGGAAACATGCCAAACATTCTTACAAGTGGCCCCTAATTGTATGTTAATCAATACAGCTAATTAAATCACTTTACCCAAAAAAGAAAGTATGGTAATACTATATTTGCATAATCACTTTTAACAAGCAAACTATTCTGACTACCCAAAAAAATGCCTGTAATGGAACCGAAACTGTTACCCAACCCAGTAAAGGAGAGATTAAAAAACACACCAGTGTCACTCGGTAAGCGGCCCGTGCGACACCGCCTTGGATACGGGATCTTTTGACCACCTAATAACGGTCTAATAAAGTCATTTCCTCTGTCAGGATTTCCAAGATCATTGTAAACATCATAATCGTAAACTCGGTCTGATAACTTTCTCACTCCTTTCCCATCACCTCTTAAAGCTTTAAGCTCTTTTTCTCTTAGTAATTTTAGCCCGGCTGGCGTCTGATCTGGCAGATATGGCTGTTGAATTGTACAATAATATCCATAAGGTGTATGCATATACAAATTCTACACGTAATTGCTTTTATGCAAGTTGTCAATGAATTATTCATCAATTATATGATTTATATCTCATCTGATTAAAAGTTGATATAATTGTAAACTAGTTAAAGATTTTAACAACCAGTGACCCTTTTAGTTTTAGCAATAAACTTTAAATTAGGATATAAACCAACTTACATTTCTTTATCAACTTTTGCAGCCAGGTTACCTGCACAACCTTATTTTAGTTGTTTGTTTTCAATTGTTGATGTGACATTTTATTTGTCAGGTAGTTTATATGTAAATATAATTAATTCTTTAAAAATATCATATTGTTTCAAAGTTGTAGATATCTTTATTCAACGTTTTAACTATTTTTTCACATAGGCAATGTTGTGTATGTCAGATCGACTGCTAAATTCGGTAACAAATTGAAAGTTGGTTTATGAAATTTGGGAAAAACTGTAAACTTCATTTCTATACATTAAGTTTGTCCTATATTATATCAACTACTAGATGAACTTTGTGTCAACTGATCACGGTTTAACTTTATGTATGAAAGATCAATATTTGAATATTCAAGTTCCAACCTTTCTTATCAAACAACTAATAACAATAACTACCTGGTTAGAAAAGAAGATCCTGGGATCAGGATGATCAGTGGTGGACTGAACCCAAGAATTGCAAGGGAAATACACCGGGCCACACGCAAATCCTTCAATGGTAATACTCTCCAAATAAAACTCCTTTTGATGCTTATTAGTAATAGTAATTGCTCCAGGTATCCCAAAATCCGAATCAACCAAAATATCAGATGTGTAATTAACCTTTTCAGACTTGAGATTTGATTTCTGTTTCCAGTCTTTCAACAATGCTTCTTTACTCTTCTTTGGAGCCCTGGTTTCTTCACCATCAAATCAAATAAAAGCATCCAAATCATAAGTAACCAAAAAAAAAAAATCCTGTTAAAGAACAATATGGGTGCAAACTAGTCGCACTGCTCGCGAGCTACTCGAGATCAGTTCAGTAAAAAGCCCGAAACGAGCTAGCCCAAGCCTCAAGTAAACTCTTTAGTTATCGAGCCCAAGCTCGAAAATTTAGGCTTGTCGAAAACTTAATTTTTAAGTTTTAACTATTTTGGACTTCCCCGTATTAATATTGCACTGCAAAGCCGAGCTGCGAGCTCGAGCCAAGCTTAGGGTTGTTAAGGTTTTTCTCGATAGTAATAAAAATTAATTAACAAATAATAAATGAGCCGAGCCCGAGCCCGAGCCCGATCTGAACTTAAGCTTAAAAAAATGACTCAAGAACCGGGCTCGAGTTTTAGGAAAACAGCTCAAAATGAGCCAAGCTCAAGCTATAAGTCAAAACGAACCAAGCTCAAGCTATAAGTCAAAACGAACCAAGCTCGAGCCTAATCCAGCTTGGGCTCGGCTCGTTTACACCAGCAAGTGAATCTATTGACTGAGGCATTTGGTCGAACAGGTGGCGTACTTGGATCAATATCATTGCTGTAAAGCTGCAACACAACATTTCTTCCGATCTGATCAGCAAAGGCGTCAATCTTCTTGACGAGTGTGTCTTTGAAATCCTCCTGGTGCTTGTTCCGAACAGTCAGCACAGCTCTGACCTTGAAAGTAACCGCCTTTTCTGGTTTCACAAGCTTGGCTATGTCTTCGCTTATGGCCGCCTTCACCACCCGACCCCTCGTTCGACGAGTATTCACACGCAGTTGGTTCTGGTTATGTTTAAGAGTGCGTGAAAGAGGAAACATGGGTTTATCGGTTATGGAACGACCCATGATTTCTTTAGCAAGTGCCATGTTAATTACAGGTGAAGACTGAAGATGGGAAATTGGTGGGAAGCAAAGCAAGTGTGGTGTCTTATATAGAAATAATAATAATAATAATAATAATAATAATAATAATAATAATAATAATAAGGTGGAGTGAGTTTAATGATGACAACGACGAATATACCACCGGCCAATGGTAGTCCACTACGTACATCAATCCCACGTTTAACATTCGGAAATTGTTCTAGTGTACTTGCATTACACACCCACATTTATCATTATTTGAATTTCTTGAAAAGTTGGTGATGGTTTTGTTATTATTCCGGAATGAAAAGCTTGAAACAAGAAATAAATAAATAAGAAATGGTAGTAGTGAATCAGGTTTGTGTTTGATACAATTTTTTTAAATAGATTCGCGGTCTATTCTCAGGATACGCCGGTTCGAAGCAGCAGCGTACTGCCGGACTTGATTACTTGCCTGAAACGAAACCGTAGTAATGTTGTAGCAAAGAGTTAGAGAGAGTTGTGTGTTTTGGTGTGTCTAGAACTGATGCATTGGTTCTGGTTTTATAGCCATAAACCATTACTTGATAATGACCATTAAAGTGTAACAGTGCGGCAGTTTAAAACATTATGAAAATAATGATCATCAATAATCATTGACTAATAGTAACAGTTTTCTAAAATGCATTAGTTAATAGTCTAATCATTGACTAATAGTAATAGTTTTCTAAATGCATCAGTTAATAGTCTCAAAACATGTGCAAAAACTGCCTCACATGGGCCCGGGTTTTCGGAGTTGCATTCGTGTCCATGGGACGTGCGGGCATGCACGAGTTTGAAGCATTCCAGTCCAGAAACCCAATTTAGCACACCCCTCCCTGTGTGTGGGTAGGACTTGTGGTAAAATATGTCATAAAGATTCAATGCAGTAGTAAAGGCTATACATTATAAACAACTCCTCATTTTGTTCCCACATCGATATAGGACAAGCTTTTACCACTTTTATGTTTGAGACATTCATTCACACACTTATACCCAAAACTTTCAACAATCCCCTACATGAATAGAGGTTGAAACAACATTATTTTGATTAGACTTCAGCAGTTGAGTTTTGCATACAATAGGTAGGTGTTACCCTTTGAACCTTTGCTTATGAAGCGACTTAGCCCACTGGCTTTGAGTAGACAGTGATGTCTTTGAACTCGTTTGTCGTTTGTATAGACGACAATACACTTCACACATGACTGTTTCTGAAAAAGTAAGTCCTCATAGTTATGTTCGTTATGGTCATGAACATGAGCCTGGTTCTATGAGAGCCATTAAGTATTATTGTGCACCAACAATACTCTTCGAAACGACCCCACTTCTCTCTCACATAGGTGGTTCACCATGTACGGTTACCTTAATCGAATCATTAAAAGCCATAGGCTTAGCCTCACACTTGTCACTTTAGGAGTGGACTAGGAAGTTTACCAAACAATGTACTAAACTTCCTTTTAAATACGTAGGATTATCCCCCCCCCCCCCCCCACAGTGACCTCATTAATTCATACAATTAGGTTTTCCTATTGAACTCAATTCTGGGAATCTTTAGTCTGTTGAGTTAGTTTCCTTCATATGAACTTTAATTTTTCAAGGGCTTCAGTCCCATTCCCAATAACAACTTCTGAACTAACTCTCTACTTAGGCCTTTTGTTAGCGGATCCGCAATATTATCCTTTGGCTTTACATAGTCAACAATGATAATTCCTGTAGAGATTAGTTGTCGTACTGTATTATGTCTACGTCTGATATGTCTGTTCTTACCCTTATACATTATACTATGAGCTCTGCCAATTGCAGATTAGCTATCAAAATATTTACAAATGGCCGATGCCGGCTTAGGCCATCTTGGTATATCCTCAACAAATTGACGTAGTCAGTCTGCTTCTTCGCCCACTTTATCTAAGGCGATCAACTCTGATTCCATCGTGCTATAACCGTTTGCTTAGACGATTTCCACGACATGTGTAACATCTCGAAAAATTCCATATTAATTTTGGGCCAAAGATGACAACTTTGAAGGATGAGGGATTTAAAATTTCTTCAAAATAAACAGAAAATATAAAATATGGAGGTGAAAGCATCCATATTGAAGAATTAAGAAAAATAGATTCATCCCACATGAAAATGAAGAAAGTTCATCCCACATGGAAAGAAGAAAGAAAATGGAAGCATTCCATATGGGTATAAATAGGAAAGAAAACTTTCATCCCACATGAAAAGAAAAAAGAAAATGGAAGCTCTTTATAAGAAAGAAAGTTTCCATAGTAATATTCTTCTGTGGCTAACCACTCTCAGTAGTCCTAGCGTCTGTTGTGAAGCACCCGACGCGCACGCGCAAGGGCTCGAGCGATGGACGCAATATGGCACTTTGATGGCGCACTTTGCACTTTGGAAAGTACAAGGACTAAAAGCGGAAATCTGAATTTTTATCCTTCGCGTTACACGAACGGATCATGTATAAAGTCTTCGCGCTACGCGAAAGACAAAATAAATAAACCGGCATAAAGTGGCTTCGCGCTATGCGAAGAATTCAACCTTCTTCTCTTCGTGTTATGCGAAGGAGTAATAATGCATGTACGACATGTGTGGACACGTGGCGCCACGTGGTGAACCAGACGATGACTCATCAAATTGTATGGCGGTTCGCGCTACGCGAACGACCATAACCTTCCCCCTTCACGTGGCGCGAAGTAACTCAAAAGTTACTATAAATAGGAGGGTTCATGGCACAATCCTCTTCACACCAAAGCACCGTCATTCTCACACACTTAGCCTCGTTTTGCGTTCCAGTTCTTGTAGTGTGTGCCAAGCCCCGAAGTTCCGACGGTTTAAGCCTCAATACGCGATAGAGAGTAGAAGTGCTGCTCATACAAACTTAGGCATATAAACTCCGAATACCCGTGTAAGGTAGGGGTTCTGATGTGATGAAAGCGGTCTATAAAAACTTAACATAACCTAGACACTCTAGTTTTAAATTTATAAATCTAGACTCTTCTAATGCTAAAACACTAGACATGCAAGCGTAACTATTGACTATAGTAAAACCTAATGATGTCCGGGATATCGAACCCAAAGAACACTAGCAACACCTAAACTAGACTCTGACTAATAACTTAAATAAATAGTTTAATTGATTTTTGTGTATTTTATTTATTAACTAGTTTTTCTACACGACGTGTTGCGTCGGGGCAGCTGGCATAATCCCATCGTTGAAACTCGAGCGCTGGAAAAACCCAAGCGTTACGACAATGAGTTGATACGAATTTGGTCGGTACCTGCAGCGTTTTTTACGATATAGACACCATTGGTAAAATTTGAGAGTTAAAACCCAAAAAATTAATTCGTCAAATTAACATATAGGAAACAAAATATTTAAGACGATGTTTATTTGGTTGACAAACTCGGAAATAGTGGTAAAATACAAGCGTTGTCGGTCCCGAGCATTGGGGTAGTAAATCGTCACGAATTCGGTTGGTTTTGATTACATACCCTTACGGTGCCGGAAAAAAAAAACGAAAAAAATATAAAACTGGAGGCATTCCAACGACCAATATGGGGGGGTAGCGTTGTCTATCATGGGCTTTAAATAAGGCCGCGATTCTGCGCGAACTCGATCGGTTCCTTTTAGATTTGTTATGGATCCAGAACTAAAACAAAAAAAAAATAAAATAAAGTTTGGCCGGCTTCCATTATGTTTATTATGGTAACTGAAGTAAAATAAAATCACCAACCGGTGCCGCAAGTGGCCAATATGCCACTTGCGGCGGCCACTTGTGGCACCAAATTTGTTAATTATATATAGTAATCATTATAAACTAAAAAAATACTTCAAATAAAACTAACACTGACACTAACAGACTTTAAGGCGAACTCAAAGATAGGAGAAGCACTACCTAGGTTTAGAATCCTACTTGTGAATCTTGGATCTCTCTCGGCTATGGAAACTATGATGGCAACGGGATCTTAAAATACGACACCCTTAGACAGCCTATGGATCCCTGATCATTCTCCGGGTGTGGCCTAAAAGGAAACCTTAAGGGGCGTGTAAACTTATCGGTTGGTTGGATTACCTCTCAGTCTCTCTAACAATACTAAAGTACCCTAAAAGATATATTACCTCTCAGTCTCACTATCTCAATACACCCTAAAGTGCAAGGGGTAACCTAAGAACAATAAATAAAATATAGAATTACAATGAAAATATGGAAATCTAGGAAACCTCATGTCAGAGCATTCTAGCCTAAATACCTGATCCCAATGATAACCTGACTATCTATTACCTCTCAGTTTCTAAATAGGTAGAATACAAAAACTTAACAAATCACTAACCAATGTTCCTATGCATTACTACGTCTAGTAAAACCATAAAATAATCACAAACACACAGTAAGCGACCTAAATATGTGTCTATGACTGAAAGACTTTCAACAAGACACATACGGAACAAAGATCAATAATACATTCAAATTATATACGCAAGCACATCAAATCAATTATAGAAAGATTCTTTACTTTAGTATTATCCAACACTAGAAACCATAAACCAATAAAAATCCTCAAATCACAAAGTAGTCATCAAAAACCTATGTAGCTAGGGGGTTTAGCCAACAATCATACTCAAGAGTAAAACATAATAATTAGGTTCAAACATTGAATTCATAATGAAAATAATAAATTCAAACCGAAAAATAGTGTTATGAACGAGTATGTGTTGAGCTCTAACGCTCTCTAGTGGAACCAACGAGTGCTAACTTTTCTTGATTTTTCTCTCTTCGTACACCACAGGGCTACCCTTAGATGATCACTAAATAATTGCCCCTAGAATTCGTGACCTCCTTGGCGGCTATAGGGTTTTTTATTATTTTTATTCTTTGATTGATTTCAGCCACCATCCTTGGTGGTGGTCCCTTGACTTCTGGCCGTGGCCTATTTATTCCAAGTCTTCAAACGAAAAATAATTAACTTGTGGGTTGAAATTAATTCATCCTTATGAGCCCACTCGAACCATCTCTTTTTCTTCTGTATAGAATTTTAAAGAAAAACAGTTATTAACTATCATTTTTTTAATATATTAATATCTGACTCATTAATTGTGTGGGTAGTTATGTCTTATGTGACTGCATCTTTTTGAACGTAGCCAATCACTAAATGCAACTTCACATTGAAGACTTTATCATATTTTAATTTAGCAATTAATTTCACTTAAAAATTGTTTTTCTGATCAAATTCAATATTAGTGTAGTATTTTAATCTAATGTTCTTATAATTAAATGAGCCATATAAATTTGTTTGCATTTTCACTCGTTGATCTCAAGTATTAGTTAGAAAAATACTTTATTTAGCTTGTTGACATTTGAGACCAATAAAATCTATATATGAACTAACTAGATGAATTATTTAATAAAGAGTTAATGGTCATTTTCGTCCCTGTTGGTTGCTACTTTCACCACTTCAGTCCAAAATTTGTATTTTTGTCAATTTAGTCCTCATAGTTTTAAATATTAGCCAATTACGTCCTATCCGTCTAACGGCATCCAGCTATGCCGTTAGTTCAAGGGTATTTTTGTCTTTCTCCTTTTTATTTTGAGTTATTGGTCATTTTCGTCCCTGTGGTTTGATACTTTTGCCAATTCAGTCCAAAGTTTGAAATTTTGTCAATTTAAGTCAGTTTTTTTTCTATAACCCTAGAGAGCATTATCCAAGCCCAAAACAAGTCTGCATTTACTCTGTCGACAACAGTAATCATACCCCCTCCTCTAGTATTTAGTTTCTAGACGGTTCCTAAACTCTCCCCCATGGTGGAATTCAATGGTAAAGTGGTCAAAGCAATTCTGTGAAACCGAATTGTACGGAAAAAACTAAAAATCGTTTCTTTGACGAATGCATAATATTTAGGGTTTAGAGATTAACATATCATAACGAAAATCTGGGTCGTAATCAACTATTATACATTAATCAACAAAACAATTTTTAGTTTTTTCTGTATAATTCGGTTTCAGGGAATTACCTTGACCACTTTACCATTGAATTCCACCATGGAGAAGATTTTAGGAAATGTCTAGAAACTAAATATAAGGGGTATGATTACTGTTGTCAACAGATTAAATGCATACCATTATTTGAGGTTGGTCGATGGTTTTGGGCTTGAATTATGCTCTTCAGGGTTATAAACAAAACACATAAAAAATAAAAGAAACTGAATTAAACTGAACATTAAATTGACAAATTTTCAAACTTTGGACTGAATTGGCAAAGATATCAAACCACAGGGACTAAAATGACCATTAAAAGGAGAAAGACAAAAATACCCTTAAACTAACGGCATAGCTGGATGCCGTTAGACGGATGGGACGTAATTGGCTAATATTTAAAACTATGAGGACTAAATTGACAAAATTAAAAATTTTGGACTGAAGTGGCGAAAGTAGCAAACCACAAGGACGAAAATGGCCATTAACTCTTTAATAAAAACAACTATAAAATTACTCAAAAGTGTAGGGAATAGTTATAATATTTATATATAATTTAGCTCATATCAAATATCCCCACACTTAAACCTTTTTCGTCCCTGAAAAAGTTAATTTGTAATGGAATCATAATTCAAAACTGATCTTTAAAACATATATCTTATCTTTTAAGCACAGATAAAAGCAAAAACCGCCATTGCCGATATTGTTGTCCACTTAAACCCAGCCACCAGCCTTTCAAGCCCCCAATCATATTTAAGAATATAATTCAAGTTATATCAATTAACCCATGCGTCTCACACCTAAAGAGTTGCAAATCCACCTACCCCCATCTCAAGCATAACCAAGACTAATTAAATAGGGTTGAAGCAGACAAGTTCAACTTATCACTATAAGCTAAGAACCTTTTATTAGTAAGCAGAATTTGCGCTTAGGTGGAGTTTAAATGGATGAACGGCCAAGTGAGGTCGTACGAGCAATTCCTAGCCTAAAACTATATTATCGGATTGTTTCACCCGAGCTGCTACCCAGTATATGACGGTCCCAGGCGTCTATTCCTAGTATTTCCTAAACGTATTTATTGACTAAAAACCTCGAGCCCCAATAGTGTATCCTCAGAGTCACCATCCCCTTGGTAACATGTAAACCCTCGGCCCCGTCAAGTATGTGCCTTTTGGCCTCTTTTTCTAATCTTTGGATGCTCATTCGCATCTTTTGCGGCACTTTTTTTTTTGAAACTTTTGCAGTACTAATTTTTTTTTCTTTTTTGTTTTGTTTTTTCTTTCTTTTTTTTTGTGCACTTAGGCTAATATATAACTATTTTCTAAGCTCGTATAAAAAATGGACATGGCTGGGCGCCACCACTCGTTATGTACTTTCATAAAACCGAGTGGTATGCTACTTTTAAGTGCATTTAATTCTTACCACCTCAAGGTAGTCAGATTGCGGTAATACTTCCTGTACCTTAGTGAATTTTCAGCTTCGCTATCCACACTCTAGATGAGAACCCATAAAATTTATGATCTATTAAGTATATTAATAATATTCATGGGAAACTTTTCAAAGCTAGTTGAGCCTACCGACACATCCCAAGCTTAGTGTGTTATCTTTATTTAAATATCTTATACTAGGATAGAGCCCGTGTAATACACGGGTGGTTAAAAACAACAAAAAAATTAAATTTACTAATATACATGATAACAAATCTCTAAAAGCCTCTTTGAATAAAACATTGGATGTTAACTTAATTGCTTAATGATTTTCTGGTATTAATTATAAGCGAATTAACAACATATCATTTATAAGTCAAGAAATCCAACACAGTAACTACTTAAGTAGAGTTGGTAAACATATTTAGTTTGAAACATGAGATCTTGGGTTCGAGACTTGTATCACACAATAATTTATTTTCAAAATTTTACAAAGTGTTATCTTCATATGAAGATGACTGTATTTAAAGAGAAACCAGGTCATGGGTTATAACATAACTAAACAGGTTCATGCTCCATATTATGTTTAGAAGAAGAGATGATAAAATGGGAAACTGCTCACATGACATCTATGTGGCATCCTATGTGAAAGCCCTAGAATGATGGCATGTGGAAAAATCATGTTGCTTTAATATATAGTTAGATAGATATTAGTAGTTTTAAAAGACCAATCTTAAATTTTTCTATTATTTTCCATTTTGTTGCAAAACTTTTAGTTCAAGGGACACTTTTTTTAATTTTTTTTTTATCTTTTTTGAATTTTTATATTTTTTATATATTTTTTAAACCTTTTTTATTAAAATTATATACCTTTTCTTTCTTTCTTTTTTTATTTTTTACTACCTACAAACGTCAGTTTCCCATCCCCACACTTAAATTTCACACTGTCCTCAATGTGAGACATTAAAAAGACACGAATAAAGTAGAAACAAAAATAAAGTGGAACAGACTCCCCTAGTAAATTGTAGTGGTCGTGTGTCATGAGTCGTGTTCCGTGCCCTCGAATTCAAATGCAGTCAGCAAACTATGTTCAGATAAAGTAATATCTCACGAATGAAAGCGGCAATCCTGAAGCAAGTGGCATCCCCACACTTGTTTAAAACCATAGTTCTTCAGCCATCTCATAAGCAACCCTGGAATAACTGTAATCAAGAGAAGAAACACCCGACAAAACAAAGAAATAAAAATAAAAATGAAAATAAAATAAAAAGAAAAGATATTACCGGGTTGCCTCCCGGGAAGCGCTAAGTTTATAGAAGAGTTTTCAGCCGGACTCGCTCCCATAACCTCAATCAGGAGGCTTCTCCTTATCCACTTCCCATCTGTGCTCCCCAACACTCTTCATGGTCAGGAAGGAATCAATTGTAAAGCTCTCATGGGCCCCAAAATATAAATTCAGCTCGGGTCACCAACTCTTGAATTTTCGAGGACCGAAATGTATGATATGTATGTAATCCAAAAGGTGTTCATCCCTACATAATGATTCTGTGAAGTTACATGGGTATGACAAATTCCTACGCACAATTCGATCCCTGAGCCTCGCCATCCTTTCTCTTCTAGCCAATTTTTCAAACCTCGACACGTCCCGAATGGATATTGAGTACGGTTTGTATTTTGGTTTATCGGATTCCAGGTGTAATGTCGTAGTAACTGAGTCACTTACTACCTCATGGTTCTCCTCACAAGGCTCCATCTTGATCCACACTCTTGGCTCGTTATATAGTATATCCTCAAGAAGCTTTAAATCACCTAGTGTGTCAAACTCTGTTTTTTCACAACAAGGAGTGAGAAAATCTAATAACTCGTCACCAAATTCCAGCTCCTATGAATGAATGTGCTCCTCCTCCATGTCATTTTCCATCCTCTTATCAATTTCAACCACAGTGTCATGAGGCAGCTCTACGACCCCTATCTCCTCAGCACCCTAAAAGTCATCATCAATGGGTTTTGATCCATAATACCAAGGCGTGGGATACTGATGAGTTGAATTAACTTCTTGTTGTACTGAAGATGGGACTTCATCATCCATTATCGTCTCCGGTTCTGACTCTGACTGAAGATCTTCGTTATTCATCATAAACTCCAAGTCTGAAACTACTGGTTTTATCGCACCTGTGGCAATTTGAATAGCAAACAAGTTTCCTTCTGTATCATAAAAGGAAATATTTCGTGGTTTCGGAATCGCCTTGATATGATCTATTATAGCCTGAATTTTCCAATCTCTTTCTTCCCATGCCGCTCTCATCTGTTCAAGTGATTCTTCTCGTGTTTCATATCGCTGCGGCTGCGAATATGGGTTAGCATCGTAGTCCATGGAGTACCCCGACGAATTTAGACAACATATAGTAAAATGGGGTCCTCCACAGATCTCACGCATGATGTAAATAAATAAAAGACTCACTAGGCTAATCACAAAATACAGAAATACACGGACTCACAAGACACCACAACTCAAGACACAAAAAGACCAATAATATAATAATAATAATAATAATAATAATAATAATAGATTACAAAAAATTACTAGACACATTAAAAAGACTACCTAAGACCTATTAGACGTAAACAATTAGACACACAAATAAGACCAATTAATAATTAAGTCAATCAAAGCTAGTTTCGACCTATCACTAAGTATCCCCGGCAACGACGCCAAAAACTTAATGTGCTGAAAGCGGTCTATAAAAACTTAACATAACCTAGACACTCTAGTTTTAAATTTGTAAATCTAGACTCTCCTAATGCTAGACCACTAAACAGGCAAGTGTACCTATCGACTGTATTAAAGCCTAATGAAGTTCGGGACATCGAACCCAAAGGACACTAACGACACCTAAACTAGACTCTGACTAATAAATTAAATAAATAGATTTAATTGATTTTTATGTTTTTTATTTATTAATTATAAACTAAAAAAATACTTAAACTAAAACTAACACTGACACTAACAGACTTTAAGACGAACTCAAAGATAGGAGAAGCACTACCTAGGTTTAGAATCCTATTTGTGAATCTTGGATCTCTCTCGGCTATGAAAACTATGATGGAACCGGGATCTTAAAATACGACACCCTTAGACAACCTATGGATCCCTGATCATTCTTCGGGTGTGACCTAAAAGGAAACCTTAAGGGGTGTATAAACTTACCGGTTGGTTGGATTACCTCTAAGTCTCACTATTTCAATAAAAACCCTAAAGTGCAAGGAGTAACCTAAGAACAATAAATAAGATACGGAATTACAATGAAAATATGGAAATATAGGAAACCTCCTGTCAGAGTGTTCTAGCCAAAATATCTAATCCCAAGGATAACCCGACTATCTATTACCTCTCAGTCTCTAGATAGGTAGAATATAAGATTTAACAAATCACTAACCAATGTTCCTATGGATTACTACGTCTAGTAAAACTATAAAATAATCACAAACACACAGTAAGCGACCTAAATATGTGTCTATAACTGAAAGAATTTCAACAAGACACATACGGAACAAAGATCAATAATACATCAAAATTATATACGCAAACACATCAAATCAATTATAGAAAGATTCTTTACTTTAGTTTTATCCAACACTAGAAACCATAAACCAATAAAAATCCTCAAATTACGAAGTACTCATCAAAAACCTAGGTAGTTAGGAAGTTTAGCCAACAATCATACTCAAGAGTAAGACATAATAATTATGTTCAAACACTGAATTCATAATGAAAATAATAATTTCAAACCGGAAAATAGTTTTATGAACGAGTAGGTCTTGAGCTCTAACGCTCTCTAGTGGAACCAACACGTGCTAACTTTTTTTGATTTTTCTCTCTTCGTACACCGTAAGGGCACCCACAGATGATCACCAAATAATTGCCCCTAGAATTCGTGACAGTTAGCAGCTGTAGGGTTTTTTTTCTTTGATTGATTTCAGGGTGGCGGTCCCTTGACTTCTGGCCGTGACCTACTTATTCCAAGTCTTCAAACCAAAAATAATTAACTTGTGGGCTGAAATTAGTCCATTCTTATGAGCCCACTCGAACCATCTATTTTTCTTCTATATAAGAAAAACAGTTATTAACTATCATTTTTTTTAATATATTAATAATTAACTTAATAATTGTGTGGGTATGTCTTATGTGAGTGCATCTTTTTAAACGTAGCCAATCACTAATTGCAAATTTACATTGAAGATTTTATCATATTTTAATTTAGCCATTAATTTCACTTAAAATTGTTATTCTGACATCAAATTCAATATTAGTGTAGTATTTTAATCTAATGTTCTAATAATTAAATGAGCCATAAAAAATTTGTTTGCATTTTCACTCATTGATCTCAAGTATTAGTTAAAAAAAATACTTTATTTAGCTCGTTGACATATGAGACCAATAAAATCTATATATGAACTATATTTTAATCTAATGTTCTAATAATTAAATAAGCCATATAAATTTGTTTGCATTTTCACTCGTTGATCTCAAGTATTAGTTAAACAAAAATACTTTATTTAGCTCGTTGACATTTGAGACCAATAAAATCTATATATGAACTAACTAGATGAATTATTTAATAAAAACAATCATAAAATTACTCAAAATTGTAGGGAATAGTTATAATATTTAATAAAAGTATTATTTTGTTACTAAGGCTTAGACCATAGTCGGGGGTATAAACCAAACCTTGATCATAATTATATTTACATAAGTTTTATACATACAAAGGTTATAGCTAAAATTGTTTTGGTCAAAAATTGACAAAGGTGATTTCGTAACCAAATTAGTAAATGGGACTCGGTGCTTGCTTGAAATGAACGTAAAAGTGCTAGAACACAGAGATTTGTTGCGAGGAAAAAATCCGTTATCCTGAGGATAACAAGAAAAAAACCCCGGGTGATGAAAACTATCACCACCAGTTTATTAATAACAAAATCGGTTACAAGTGGTAGAGCTAAATTGGATCGTGATTACAAAGTGCGAAACTGCTAAGTCTCGAGTGCTAGAAGGTGTGTGTTATGATCCAAGTATGGCTCTATTTATACAAAAGAGTAACTAACAAGAATTCCTCTAAATTAGGATATGACTAACTAATTCTAATTAGCCGTTCCTACTTTTCCGGAGATGATTGATTCCTTCCAATTTAGCAACGTTTCCTTTTTAATCACGCTTTATTTGAAGTAAGTCAACTATAATTCCGAATCTTTTGGCAATCGTGGTCATATCTCTTGACCTGGTAAACAAGGAAAATAGCGAACAAATTGTTAATTAAACAATACATTTAGGATACCTGCTACCTTGGAGGATACCGTATCTTGGAATCATCCCGAACATATTGCTTGCTAAGGATACCGAAAATCCGTGCCCTAACAAAAATAATGTTTCTTAATGATTAAGAAACATAAGCTTTTACATACAAGATGAGATAGACTAATATAGTTTATTCATGATTAAGAAACACAGTTTTGTATATACAAAGGATATAGTTAAAATTTATGTTTCTTCATAACTAGGAAACATAAGATTTTACATACGAAGATTATAGTCATTTAATGTTTCTTCTTGAAGAAGAAACCTATCAGTAGATGTTTCTTCCTGAAAGAAGAAACTCAACACATGATTTGTAAATAAATGGAAAGACTACGAGTCTAAATATTATATTCAAACAAATGATCAGTCAAAGTTTAAAGCTATCAAAACCAGACTAAAGGTCTGTAGTTGGATGAAGAGACGATCCGGGTATTTATATAAACCTATTTTATTATTGGTCAATCATCATTCATTTACAAAGGTTTTCAAATAAGATCACCACATCATTCAGAAAAGACAATCACAGGTGATTACGTTAAACCTTTTACAGTCAGTCATTAAGATAAACGGGTTGTTTATCTTAACAAGTCAGTCATATGTTTATATGAGATTACGTGATCTCTGAATTTAAGGGATTACGTGATCCCTAAGTCACAAGGTAGAAAATAAAAGCAACTCAGACCGAGTACACATGGGTCTTGATCCAAATATATCTGTCTATCCTATCAAGCAACACTACGTGGCCGCAGGTTAGCAGTCATAACGAAAGTTCTCCAATGGGCATATCAGTTCCCAGAGAACCATAATTGTGTGTATGGCAAGTGGCACAAGTCCCAGAAATAAGAGACGTTTCTGCCGAGCGTGTTCAATAAAATTATCTTGTCAGTCAAAGATTTAATAAATATTTTTAGAGTCAACGATTCACCAGCATATTGCTGACGTATTTTTCCCCCACATTTCAGGGAAATAGATATAGCACACCTAGCAAGGGATAAGAGATACCCATGGAATAGATGCTCGCTATATGGACATGGCCAAGTTTTAATTATTAAAATATTGTAAACAAAGATCAAACAAGGTTTGTAAATCAAGCACTTGGATATTTATTATCCGAGAAGTTTCAAAATAAATTAATATTTATTTGTAACCAAAGTTTTCCGCTAAATAACCCACAACTCTGATATATTTACAAAACAGGTACCAACTATGGCTCACACACCAAAGGCCCTAAGTCGGGTTGTGACAATATGGCTGCATCTCCAAGTGTGAATACATACCCACTTGTTTCTCTCGTATCATTCATGTCAGATATCCAATTTACATCACAGTGTCATTCGATAACTATTGGATATCTGTTATAATGCAACCCGTATTCTCGAGTGTATCTTAAGCACCGAAACAACTGAATCACATAGTTCCAATGAATTGAACTTGGGTTGCTCGTGTATTTACTTAGCTTGCTCACAACATGTGCTAAGTCTAGTTTAGTACAACTCATCAGATATATCAAGCTGCCGATAACTCTTGAGTATTCCAATTAGTTAACGGGTTCACCGATATTCTTAGCTAGATGTTGACTTGTGTCAATGGGAGTTCTAGCAACATTAGAGTCATTTGCATTAAACTTCTCAAGAATTTTATTCGCGTAGTGGGATTGACTTAAAACAAGTCCACTTTGGGTTCGTGTAATTTTAACTCCAAGAATCACCACATCCGCAAAACCCATGTCTTTTATGTCAAATCTTGTTTTTGGCATGTTCTTTGTGGGCATTATGATTTTGTCATTATTTCCATCAATGAGCATATCATCTACATATAGACACAGAATGACATATCCATCTGATGTGTTCTTCACATATACACATTTGTCACATTCATTGATTTTGAACCCAATATGAAGCATGACATGATCAAACTTTTGGTACCATTGTTTTGGAGCTTGTTTCAATCCATACAAGGATTTTACAAGTTTACACACTTTCTTTTCTTACCCAATGGCTATGAAGCCTTCAGGTTGCTCCTTGTAAATCTCTTCCTCCAGATTTCCATTCAAGAAAGCTGTTCTCACATCTATTTGGTGAACTTTCAAATTTCTAATGGGGGCAATGGAAAGCACCAACTTGATGGAGGTTATTCCCGTAACTGGTTAATATGTATCAAATAATCTAAACC
This sequence comes from Bidens hawaiensis, assembly GCF_021521415.1. Lineage (NCBI taxonomy): Eukaryota > Viridiplantae > Streptophyta > Magnoliopsida > Asterales > Asteraceae > Bidens > Bidens hawaiensis. Next base: position 49,086 of record NW_027494361.1, on the reverse strand, counting down.
TTCTCGTTGTTTATATCCTTTGATCACCAACCTTGCCTTGTATTTATCGATGGTGCCATCTGGTTTCATCTTCTTCTTAATCCATCGATATCCTAGTGGTTTGCATCCTTGAGGAAGATCCACTAGTCCCAAGTATGATTTTGTAAAATAGAATCTACCTCACCTTTGATGGCCTCCCTCCACTGAGGTACTTCTGAGGAACTCACCGCTTGTTGGTACGTTTGAGATTCTTCTTCTACCATGTAGGTAAGGAACTTGACAAAATACTAAGCGGATGATGTGTGTAAGGAAAATATAAGTGGAAAAATGGCTAGACAAAGGGTTTATCCTAAATTCCTCAATGGTTTATGCCATGTATATGTATATGGTTTTAAAATGCAATCCCAAAAACAAGTTCTACCTTACAATAATTACCCGGCTCTCTCAATTGCCTGCAAAAACATGAGAAAAAATAATGATGAGGCCAACTCATGGAAACGGGCGGAATGTGTAACTTTTGCAAGGTAAGAATGTGAATCTTGTTTGTCATGCTTAAAGGTATGTCTTTTTAAAGATTTTCGGCTTGAATGTCTTAAATATTTGTGCTTTGACAAAACAATTAAAGTTGAATTAAAATTGCTTAGTGGTTATTATTTGCTACAAAAAATTTTCTTAAGAGTTTTGCAAAAAATCTAAGTTTGGACAAACAAAGTTCGTAAAATTCCTTCTCCACACTTAAATTGTGCAACGCCCTCGTTGTACAACAAAAAACTATAAAAGTGAAATGCGTAAGAGAGAGAACAGAAAACTCCCCTGATCCAGCAAACTGCCAGAAGTGCCTCTAAAGACCTGACAACGCGTGAAAGCATCCAAAACAAAAGAAACCATCACATGCCATTGACATACTAACAAACACATTATAAACCCATCATATATAATAAAAGCATCCAACAAACATAATCCCAAAACCAACACAATCCAAACCATCAAAATATAGTTTGCAACAAAACAAAATACTTAAAAGAAACACACAAATGGGTTGTACCAACGAGGGAAAACGGTGCAACCCTACATACTACCATAGCCGAATACGCTTATAAACGGGTGGCTCTATGATATTAAAAATTATTATACGACCCGTTTAAATAAAAAGTGTTTTAGAAAAAAAATCAACAAACGGGTCATGCCATCAACATTTAAATTTACCCGGACCAAACCTGATACAGTTTATGTAGTGAAGAAGGCGATCATCTCGGCATTTTATTATACTTTTGATGTGTTCATATGGCCATTGACACGCCTTGAACTTTGGTTGGTCCGACTTTCTCCATGCCCTCTCCAGTGGTGTTTTTGATTTGGGTGGCGATCCACCATCATGCTCATCCATGGGCGGACATTCTTTGGTGCAAGGAAGTGAATCGGATGTCACCATAGTCATTGGTTTGTTGGTGAACCCATTCACTTGTAGCTTTTCTTCTTGGTGCGGCTCTTTCATGACTTCCACGGTTGGTTCTCCAAATAATAAGGCTTCCAATTCATTAAGATCACCAACTAGATCGAACTCTTCTTCATTGACTTCCATGAGTGGTATACCTAACAACGCATCCCCAAACTCGTCTTCCCACGATGGAATAATATGAACCGGAGGTGGGACTTTTGCGGTACTTTGTGGGCTTGAGAATTGCACTTTGTCCATTATGGTCCCCGGTTCTTGAGTTTGCTCCAACACAACAATGGATAAGGGTTTTGGTGCTTTAATTTCATCCTCATCATCCCAATATATGTTGTGATTCGTGTAGCAAGGCAAACTCTCCCGTCGATAGTTAGCACAAAGTTAATTGATCACAATACTTTGGGCCTCTATTCTACGGAGTTGTTCCTCATATTCACGAGGATCGAGCATCGGCAGTGGTATCCCAACATCTTGTATGCCTTTGTCAAGCATCACGTCCCAACATTTCATTCTTTGTTCCCAATACTCTAGAAATCCCGGGCTAAGCTCAAGTTAGAAAGGTGGTGTGTCGGGACCCTCAAATGGTTGTGAATAAGGGTAAGGTTCTTCATTTAAATATGTGGGGCACCCACTTGAATAATAACAATCATGTGTGTGATGGGGTTCTCCACATATCTCGCACCAAACCTCCATGTGATAATTCTCGTTATCATAATGGTATCATTCACAATAATCTCCATAGCAGTGATGCTCCATAGGAATTACTGCAAGGAACACTCAAACAAAAGAATCACGGACACCACATATACATGAAATACAAATGAACTGAATAATGAATAAACCAAAAAAATATAAAAAATAACACACATACACAAAGTAGCTACAAAAAAAAATCACTAAACAAATAAAAGACACTAAAAATTGAAATAAAAATAAAAATAAGATGAATAAAAATGAAATAAAGTAAAATAAAGTAGATCGAAAATATAAACAAGGCTATATCAAAGACTCGGATCGTTCTAAAAAATCACCGTGCCCCCGGCAACGGCGCCAAAAACTTGACGTGTGTGAATATATATATAAATTTGGATAAAAGTTCCACACAAATCGGGTTTTAAAAATAGGTTTTCACCTATAATTAAACCACACACGAAAGGCAAGTGTACCTATCGTTTGTAATAAAGTGTCGGCAAGAATCGAGTGTCAATCCATGGATACGGTAATTTTCTAGTACTAAATCTTTGTAAATGACTAACCGAACAAAGAAATCTTAATTTGAGTTTTTAACTAACTAAACTAGCATACAATGAAAACAAAGCAAGTAAAAATACAAGAAACAATCAATCCAACAAGACTACCTAGACACGCATCCACTCTACTAATGTGATAAAATAGCAATGATATGGTAAACATCATGAATCTAAACATAAATACTAGATTACAATCAAGAAACCTAATACTAACAAATAATCATCATGATGGGCTTCCAATCAAGAATCAAAGGAAAGCTAGCATGAACAACATTCTAACCACCTAAGATTACACTAAATTAGCTAAATTCATGAATTAAACATCAACTTATGAAACTTTAACTAGTAAGTCATCACCAAGTCAAGAATCATAACAACACTCATCAATTTTCCAATATCAAGTGTAGGGTTTCATGCTCATCAATAATATTATAACCAAACTAATCTTTACTAGTCATTCCTAACTTAGCAATGTAAACAAAGAAAGCATGAACATTCAAAGTTTACAAACAAACATCTAGAACATAGTTTTCCAACATGAATGCCTAAACATTTGTAAGACTAACAAGGTATGCAATTCTAACAAGCATGAACACCATCAATATTAACTCATAACTTCAACATTTCCTTGAAAGAAAACCAAATTACCATAACCATACATAGATAAAAATCACAATAGTAAAAGCTTCAACAATGTCTAGATAGTAAAGGTCTTAGCCCATAAGGCTTAATGCAACTACAATCAATCTAAAAATAAGCTTACAAAACATGCTCTTAAACATAGAAATGCAAACTAAAATCAAGAAAGGATTGAAGGATGGAATGATGAATCTTATGTTGGTGGAAGCCTCCAAGAATCCCCTAAAATTGCTGCACTTGATTGAGAGAAAATCCCCAAAACTCCACACCATAAATGAAAAGAATTGAAGGCTTATAAGCTGTCTGGTCACTTGGCACGGTCGTGCCCAGATATAGTAAGTCAATGTTTTGCTTTCTCCCGACCAATTTTGCAGTTTTCTCTGATTTGGCACGGTCATGCCAAAAAGTGGCACGGTCGTGCGGCTCGGCACTGGAAAGTGCACTGGCAAGCATGGTCATGCAGGTCAGCACTGGCAAGTGCACTGGCAAGCATGGTCGTGCAGGTCTGGCAGAATGCTTATTTTGTCCCCGAAACGCCCTCTTTTCATGTTTTCTTTGTCGGGCGGGCGCCCGGACCTGCAAATTTACAAATAACTCAAATAAGTACCTAAAACAATGAATTTGCATGGAGTTCGGGATAAATATGAAGGTAATTTGATGCAATAAGATGTACACTTTGTGTTACATCAGAACTCAAGGCCGAAGGATTTTTTCAGTCCTTTGTCATTTATTCTTTCTAATTTCAACTTCCTCTGTCTCAGTTTGTTCTCAAGGTCCATCTCTTGCACCCTCGTTCTCTAGAACAATTTCCTCAACCGGTCAAGAACAACTCGGTTTTTCTTTACCCAAGCATGGGAAAACATGTTCAAACCATGATGCATCTTTTGATTCTATTACGGTGCCGTTGTTTATTCTAGGGTTCTTAGAATCATGCACAAGAAACCGATATGCACCATCAGGACGGGTGTATCCAATAAGTACACAATCCACTGTTTTGGGTTCTATTAGTAGGCGTCTTAGTGGTGTCACTACTACCTTGGCTAGGCACCCCCACACTCGCAAGCATTTATATGATGGTTTATTTCACGTACATAATTCGTATGGCGTTACATCTTTCTTCTTATTGGGTATCATGTTTAAGACATAATTCGCAGATAAGATTGCTTCCCCCCACAGGTCTTGGCTTATCCCAGAACTTATCATCATGGCATTCATCATGTTTTTCAAAGTGCGGTATTTACGTTTCGTCATGCCATTTGATTAAGGGGAGTAAAGATGCGTTTCCATCTTTTTCACACAAATCAACAAAAGGTGAAATATATTCACCTCCTTAGTCGCTCCTTACTTTTTTGAATTTTCGATTTAGTTGATTCTCAACTTTGGATTTTAACAAGATAAACCTTGTTATTCGCCCAATCAAGTTAACTTCGGTTACCAAAACCAAGAGTTCCGTGACCATAGCAACAAGGTTATCAACCTCACAAACCATATTCACTTGTCGAGCATTTTCTTTCTTTGGAAAGTTGCACTCGTTGGCCCTATGGCCTTACGTTCGAAAATTGTAGCAAGTTTCTTGGAACTTCTTTTTCCCAACTCTCCCATTAGGACCAAGGTTGGAACCTTTCCCATAATTATACTTTCCACCCTTTTCACCGTTCTTATTACCCTCTGAAGATTGGTCGTGCTCAACAACATTGGCCTTTGTTGTTGCAGAACCATCAACCATTTTAGTGCAGTTTTGTTATCTTCTTCAATACAAATATGGACAACAAGATCTTCAATGGTCATTTCCTTCCGCTTATGCTTGAGATAGTTCTTGAAATCAACCCAACTTGGTGGTAGCTTTTCAATCATAGCAGCAACTTGGAATGGCTCGCTTAGCCTCATTCATTCCGCATGAATATCATGAACAATAACTTGTAACTCTTAGACTTGGCTCATGAAGTTTTTGAGTCTATCATTTTAAAGTCCAAGAACTTAGCCACCATATTCTATTTTGTATTTACAGTCCAAAGACTCCCATAATTCTTTGACAGTCTTGGCTTTGCAATACACATTGTATAGTGCGTCCACCATACCATTCAAAACATAATTCGGGCACAAGAAATCTGAATGATTCCAAGCATAAACTGCGCTCACTGATTGAGCATTCATTTCTCTGGTTGGGGAGCGGTGAGCACCACTGGTTGAAATTCACACCGGTGAATTTCTCAGTATGAGATGTACTGTCTCACGCAAGCCTGGGTTTTCGAACCTGCATTTGTGTCCGCAGGACGTGCGGGCACGCACGAGTTCGAAGAAATTCCAGTCCAGAAACCCAATTTTGCACCCCCCCCCCCTCACAAGCGCGCGGGTAGGACTTGTGGTAAAACATGCCATAAAGATTCAATTGAGTGGGACAAGCTTTTACCACTTTTATATTTGAGAAATTCATTTACACACTTGTACCCAAAACTTCCAACAGGTTTTTCCAATCTTAGGTACAGCGGGTGGGGGTGTCAAACTCTCCTCACCCGAGTTTGCTTAGGTTGAGCTAGCACACCACCTATGGCTTCCGGGGTGATGGAGTGAGGCTGATTGATTAGTTGTGTGGTTGTTGTGGATTTAAAGAGGAGTGCCCTTCCCACTCTTATAGTATTCTAGGATAGAAGTCTATAACTCTATGTATTACAAGAGTTGATAAATTTAAAATTTAATAGTTAGTAATTGAAACGCTTTTTAAATGTTTGAATAAATTTTATGGCTGTGATGTGTATCAAGTTTATAATTATATTTATGAATGCATTTGATCCATTTAGACTATTGTTTCATTGTAATGATCTACACAAGATTATTCAAGATTGACAGAATTAGCATTTGTATCATGATTATTGAAGAATTTCTGTCATTAAACTCTCCTTGTAGGTTATTGATTTTGGTCAAACTATTTTAATTTTAAAAATGATCTTATTTAAGATAACAATTTACCAAGTAATTGGTGATAATTAATTTTAATTAACTTTAAATAACAAAGCTCACTACAAAATTAAAAATCTAAATTGTTGTCAATTTAGCTACTTAAAATTGATAAATCGGATTTAAACATGAAAATAAGGGTGAGGAAACACAAAATAATAACATTTAGCAGCAGATTTATTTGTTTATTATATAAAGAATCTTACTTTAAATATATTAAAACAAAGATCAGCCCCTTTATTCTTCTTGCGAACTGCATTGTTGCAAAATTTGAAGTAATGATCCACTTAACATGTATATATTCACACTTATTCAAAGAATACTGATTTTACATATAAAATAATAAAGCAGAGATGTTTATTTAATATTATGGAAAAGAATATTGTTTTTAGTTATTGGATGCTATTGAACTATATGCCCACACTTGGAGTTGGATTAGTTAACTAATAATGCTACTACTTTGGTCCACATGTTTAAAGGAACATACCTATATTTAAGTATGATATTTTAACTACAACTAGTATTCTAGTATTCGTACCCGCGCGTTGCGGCGGATCACGTTAACTGCATTAGATATATTACCAACAAAAACCATGTTGTAATCTAACTCGTTACCAATAAAATACAAATTTCAACTTGTAATCCGACCTGCTACCAACAAAATACAAATACAAATCCAGATTCTTTACATCGTTAACGAAATGGGGAAAAAGGTCAATGCCCAAAACCTTTGGAACTTTATATAGCAAACGAAACCAGACCATCAAATCTAAATTTACGCGTGACAACATTTTGACACTAAACCAAACGAAATTTCAACCCACTTACAATTTGCACTATGTGACCTCCAATACTTTTAACTCGTATGCTCGTTCCATAGAAAAAACTGAACCCAGAAACAAATCTGATCCCTTCTAGTTTACTGAACCTGTGTTTGGTACACCCATATCAACAAATCAAACTTAAGCTGCAGATTGGAGTTAATGTTATTAAAACTGTGAATGTGCACTACTTGAAAGGACCAAACTACCCCTAGTTGTAAAGTCGACGCGCTACAAATTTGATGAATACCCATAACAAAACTATTTAAAATATAAAGCATAGACCAAAAGAGAATAAAAAAATTCTTGCTATATCCAAATTGACCGAAATGCCCATGCTATATCGAACAATTTATTTTATTTAAGTAAATGAACGAATATGAACATCATGTTTAGTTTGTTCATTTACGTTCATGAACGTTTGTTTATGTTTGTTCATTTGTGTTTGTTCGTTTAACCATGTGAATTTTTAAAACAAATTAATTTATTTATTTACATTCGTGAACGTTTGCTTATGTTTGTCCGATTGTTTCCGCATTGCATCCTCATCCTCAGTTGACATGGAACAAACATAACAAAATATTCCATAACTAAAGATCATTAACAATAATGCATAAACACCAACACAATCATTTTAATATCTAAATGAAATTTACACAAAGAAATAGAACAAATGACACCGAAGCTATTTATGTCCAGAAAGAAGCAGTGTCACAAATTAAATGAACCAATTTTAGACTCCATCCCTAATTAAATAAAGTCAATAACCATATAGGGGGAGGGGAAACAGGGGCTGGCTAATACAAATGCAGACCGGTTAGCCAAACACCACACCAGAGACTTCGCGAAGGAGGAAGAATCAAACAGAAATCTGATGATGATGATGGTGGTGTTAGAGGGAAGGTGAGGAGATGGGCACGTGACAGTAGACCCACTAACCCAATTTTTATCATGCTTCAATGTCTTGTATATAGAGCTTGCTTGATAGATTGTATTTTTGGTGAATTATGCGAGAGGAAGAAGATTTGCTTTTTAAATATGCATTATGCATTTAATGAAACGGTAAAAATAAAAAAAAAGATTATGCTCTTAAAGACAAAGCATAAATCAATTCTTTAAAACACGAGGGACATAAAGTATATGACCAAGCATACATCAGACACGAGGGACACACAATGGAAAACAAAAAAACAAAAAAAACAAATCGTTTAACAAACAACTTAAATGTATAATCTAACGAGTAACTTGGATTTTTTTTTCTTTGTGGTATTTTTTTTAGTGGGAGTCATAGAAAGAGACAAGTCGTGTAAATACACTAGCTAGAGTTATGATGATTGAAATGACACCCATTCGTCATAGTGTGATGATATATTGGACCATTTAGAAATTATATTATTAAGATATTATATAGAAATCTGAGAACCCACATGCAAAACCCGACAAGATTTTAGGGAATTTTCTGATTTGATATCATTAACTTAAAATAAACATACAAAGTTGTTTATATACAAAAGAAACAAACAAAAGTAGCTCAATTAAATGAAACTAACGAACTTTGGTACAAAAATTCGATGTGAACTTACGTACGAAACATTGTTTCCGATGGCACCCGTATACATGATGACACTTTATTCAAGTTAGTTTTGTCCACTAACACGAACTGTGATAAATACAACATCAACATGATTGTTTCAAAACGTGTTGTTCCTGACACATAAGCAGGCCCACGTCAGACCGTCTCTGTCTCTGACCCATCACATGAGAGGTAAATCAGCCTCACTTAATGATAAGGTGATTGGCACTTAGGATTATTTTCGAACTCACAGCCTCTAGGCTATTGTTCCAAGTCTTGCAACATCAACATAATTGGATAAATATACTATTTATTTTCGTTGTTAATAACTAGTGTTTAAACCCACGTTTCATGGCGGGGTCATAGATTGAGGATGCATATTTTCCGTTTGTTGGTTTTACCGTTAGTTGGCCTTTTAAGGTTGTAGTAGACCACGTATGCACAAAGTAGTGTCTTAACAATTTAGACAGTTATATGATCAACATTATTTACCTATACATGTGGATTAGATATACATAACAAATGGCCACATGGTTTGTTTGGTTTATGGCTGCAGTTCATACATGGCTTCATTTTGCATCCAAAAAGCGTGTGTTTTTTTTCCTCTGCCAAACTACTACTGTCCTAGTTGTAATACCAAAAGCCTCTCATTTTCATCAGCTAAGTTGAGTGGGTGTCCTCGCTTGGCTTCGGTGGTATCTGTTATTGAGAATGTGGTTGTGTTAGCCTTTATGTGTGTATAAGTTATAAACGGTTTTGTAACTTTTGGGTGTTACCTGGCGTGTCTATTGGAATTAATCAAGACTTTAAGCTAAGTATTTAATTAATAGAAGCTTGGGTGTTAACATGAAATTAATATTAATTTTGTAATTAACTTATATAGCCTAGAATGTGGCTGTTGTCATCGTCACATTAGCAAACCAGTGCCAAGGGTAAATTACACCCCTTCGTCACCTATAAATACCTTGTAATTCATTCATTTGAAACATACAATCCTAAATTCAATAAACATATTTTCTCTATTCATTCCCTATTTTTACCAGTGTCACATTGAAGCTGACGTTTTGCTTGTAGGTGATGAGTTTGCCATGGTACATTGAAATTAACTTCTATTTGCTCCCTCTGAATAATTTTATTGAAGGCTTTATCTTCAGCCGGAAAGAATAAAATATTCTCATAACTCTTAATAGATATTACATGCTATTTTTCATGTTCATTCCCTTTGAGGATCAGTCGTGGACTCGTGGGTGTTTCCTTGTTCTCTTTTACCGGCATTGTGATGGTTATCGTCTTTTTTCTCTCTCCTTCTATGTTTTTGATGTTTACTATCCATATGATTGATGATACAATCTTAATATAAACCATGAAATTTCTGTTAATTGACTAGCCATATGATTGATGATACAATCTTAATATAAACCATGAAATTTCTGTTAATTGACTAGAAAAGTTGCTGCCCAAGTATGAAAATACAACCAGTTCAGTGATATAATGATATTTTTCTATAGGAGGGAATGATCAGAATTAAGATAAAGGATATAAAGAGCATTGATCTTTCGAGTGGTTAATATGACTATTTAATTTATGTTTACCTATCAGTTACCTGCAAGTGATGTTGTTGCTTCATCTTATCATAATCAAGTTGTCGTTAATACACATTTACACAAGTTTCTGCCTACAAATGGGTAAATCAGGGTGCTTAATTTTTTTTATAAACAATAAAGTTACTAAAGCATGCATAAAGTAAATAAAAAAAACATATTCGTGTAATATAAAAAGGCAAAAGGAAAGCGACGCCTGAGAGATTCGAACTCTCGCGGGGAAACCCCATGTACTTAGCAGGCACACGCCTTAACCACTCGGCCAAAGCGTCACTTGATGATATGCTTTTGTATATATTATCTCTTATCTCTATGACACAGACCTAAGTCCAAAACAATTTATTTGATTAGTATTTTGTTAAACTTGATTATATGTTACAAAACAGTTTAATAAGAAAATAAAAAATATGAGATTTTCGTTCACCACGTTAAACGACAATAAACAGATACAAAACCCAAAAGTGTACTGGACTAATTTACTTAATCCAACAAGTGGTACATTGCATTTATTTGCATCCGTTGGCTGTACAAAAATATAAACCAAAATAAGCCCAATTCCCAGCATCATGTTTGGATGCATGTTGTTTCAAGAAAATACAAGCCCAAATAAGGGAAACCCGATGGTACTGTAGTAAGCAGACTATTATTCTAATCATTATCCAGTTAACAACAAAACACCCAATTTAGTGGTGCGAATACCGATTGATTGGTTTCTGGGTTGTCGGGTTATAAACCGAACCGGTTTTTGACCAAACGGTCAAAACCAGATAATGTCAATAATTGTTTACGGTTTTGTAACCAGTTTCTATGCTTGAAATCTATAACCATGAAAGCTGGCTAGGTTATTAACCAAATTTTACAAATCTTAAGGTATGGTAATTAGGTATAGTTTCTACGTAACTGTGTGATTGGCTGATTGCTTTAAAAAAAATTAAAATTTCATTATAAAAGCAAACAATTATGTGCATTTTCTAATCAGTTGTTCGATAAATTTTTTAAAAAGAATTGCAAACATTTTGAGTTTGGTTTGCGTTTAAGTTCATCGTTTTCTATATCTACTTAGCATTGTCTGTCTATGGACAAAGAAAAAGATATAAAGATAGAATGAAATACGGGGCATACATTAATCATTACTGCTATTTAACTTCACGCCTCTTAATACATGAAGGGAATGGTGTCCCACCGTAAGTTTTCAAACAAATGTGTATACGGCTGGACTCTCCTTGGAGGAGAGAAGGGTTTGTGCATAAGAAAACGATGTTAATTTCTTGATGGACCCCTCTGCAAGCCCCAAATGTGGGTATCCTTAGGTTGTTGAATGAGGTTTTTAATGCTAATAAATATGAAATTAAAATAAATTTTGTATACTACCTAGTATTTCATAAATCATACTATTCAAACGAGTAGGTTGGCTAGTTAAGAGAGAAATGAAAGGTGGTGGTGAAGAGGGTAGGTTGAGCCATATATTATTAGGATAATATAATGAATGATTATTTTGAGTTTAGCAGGTACTAAAAGATACACGTATAATCTGATGTTTGAGTTGCAAATTTTAAATGAAGTGAGACTGTTTCCCCGTTAAAACTATAGAATTCTTAAGTGTTGAAAAGAATATAAGTTGACATATTGATTAGATTGATTGATTATAAAAGATGTAAAGCTAAATCGATCTGAGTTTAAGTAGCAAATTAAAGAGAGAATTTGGTTGGTATCTTTTTATGTAAAGTAGTTTGAACTTTGAAAACTCTAGTATATTAATTTTATACACTTTATTATATTTAAAAATATTATGCCATAGAATTTATATATAGGAAAATAAATAATAAGCCATTGATGATCTTGAAAATTTAAAGAGTCAAACTAATGAGCTATCTTCTCCGGTATTATGCATATGGCTTGTATTCTTCTTTTTTTTTTAAGTAATTGTATACTTTTTTTGTTTACCATGAGACTTGAACCCTGACTATTTAGTTATGAATTTTTTGAATCCTAACATATTGGTATTTAGAGAAAAATCCCCTATAAAATTTGCCCATATTCGGTTTAAAAGTTTATATGAGTTGGCTAGTTTGGGTCAAAGTAAATCAAATTGGGTAAATTTAGGGAATATTTTTTTAGCTTTTAATAAGTTGATACAAATCACTTTATATGTATCTTGAAAATTTGTGTGGTGAGGGTGAGTAGGTTGAGCCACTAAGGTAATGACTGTTATTTTTGGGTTTAGTGGTCACCCCAAGAAACATAGATGTTGTGTTGAGTCGTTAAAATTTCAAGGGAGCTAGTTTTAATGGGTTGTATGCTTCTATTTATATAAATAATAATAAATAAAAAGTTTATAGTCCTAAATTTTATTTTTTTTAAGGGCGTAATTCACATTTATTGGATTACATCGAAACAGAAGGCAAACGGGCAACAAGCTGCGCCGCTACCCCTTTTTGAATCGCAAAACTCAATCTTTTAAAAAGAATAAGAAACTATATTTCAAAAGAAAAAAAAAAGAATAAGAAACTAAGCACATACAAGCTAAATTTTATACAAACCAACTATCAGGAAACTTTCTATTGTATTATTCGAACGAGCTAGCAAGCTAACTTCAGCCGGTATTAGTTTATATGTGAGGCAGCTTGCTCTCTGTCACAGAGCAATATTTTTTAGACTCCGTATGAGTCTGAAAGCGGACAATTCGTTCGCTTATTATCAGACTACTGATTTCGTCCCGTTTTGGACTCATCAGGTGAGCGGCAACAATTCGTGCCCAACAATGTGTTTGTCATGCATGCACAACTAAACATGTACGCCTCTCTTTCCCGTTGACACCATGACCGATGAAGTTCAGGACTAGATAGCAAACCAAAGTTTGCACATTCAAGCAATTTGATATTCAAATATTTAATCCGTGACATCTTGTTAGTTTCTAAATCGAATAAAAAATGCAATCAATCAAATTTTTAAAAATCAATGCAAATTAAAGTAATCCTAAAGTTGTTTTGATTTATAAAATGTAAAAAAAGTCAGATTATGTATATTAATTAATTAATGCCTACCCATCTAGAGGACGACTCATGAAAGGGTGGCTCAATATTGTATTAATTGTAAATGAATAAGTTATAGTAAATGAATCACGTTAGCAATTAAAAAACATAATAAATGATATATGGAATACGAAAACATATCTCAAAGGCTTGAGCCGGTGCACGTCGGCCATGTAAACGTGGAAATAATATGGCCAATAGGTTTCATTACTTTCGGAAAATGATATATGTGGGTGGATAACTACTTAATATATATCTTTTCAAAAAAATTGTTGAATTTTGAAAATAATCTTCATTACAAGTTTAAAATGCACATAAATCGTTATATTTCAGTCGTTTACCATCAATTACCATTCATTTAAAATACAATAATTTGTATCTTGTATTTTTAAACGCAGTTTTTATTGTTATTTTAACTATAAGTTTATCACACATTTATGTTAAAACTTCACATACTCTATTATAATTCAGTGCAATCTAACTAACGTATTTGTAGTTTGTACACATGAACTATATACTATTAACACATTTTTACTCATCATTTATATGAAATTTATTTAAAACATGTGTCAATAAATGGTTACATTTCTAGTCGTAATTAGATAACATGGGGATTTTTATGTAAAAAAAATTTGTGTGTATTAATAAACGTGTATAAAGTGAAAGGTAATAAATTTATATCTTATATAATAAACAAAAAAAAATGCTACTCTTAAATAATCAACACCAATTACCCGTAGTACAAAGTCAATCGCAGTTTTCTTTTAACAGGAAGTGGGCCGCTGGGCATAGAAGTTTATGACAAGTGTACATTCTGCTGGCAACTAATATTAATATATTATTGTTTAAAGTAAAGTACAAATAGTCCTTTTAGTTTGTACAATATTACATAGCTACCTTTAAACGTAAAAATTATACCACTAGACCTAAAGTATCTACAAAATAAATGATGAATCTTTCCAATGTAAAACTTCAACCCAATAAGTTCAAGTTTTTATATAGACTACCGTTTGGGTTAGTCAGTTGCGATGATGGCAGTTCGTGTGACCCAAGCATATTAAAAGGAGGCTGGGTGTTAAGATGAAGACAACAAGAAAGGGGTGGTTAGATGGACTTTTGAGATTCAATGCAGATGTAGCTAGTGATGGCGGTGTGCCACCCGATCAAGCAAATAATTGGCGATTATAGTTTGGTGTTTTAGTTACAATTATAGAAGAGTAACATCATTTTGTAAAATATCTAACAATACTATTTATTGGATATGATTTCAAAAACTTAATAAGTGACATGTTTTGAACCTTGAAGGACATAGTATTAAATATTTAAGGACCACCAATAGAAATCACTACCAACCACCTTCCATACCGTTACACATTGTTGTGTATATATTTAACTGATCCGCCAACATGGATTCTCATTCTACTCACATTGTTATTCCATCTCCTAATCATTTAATACTCTCCCAATAAAACCACTCTTATTCTTCAATGTCTATGGCTGTTATTGAAGACACGATGGTGATGTCAGCCACGGAACTACTAGTGTTCGCAAAGTGCGACTGCTGCGGATTAATGGAAGAGTGCACTCAAGCGTACATGAATAATATTCGACAAACGTACCAAGGTAACTGGTTCTGCGGGTTGTGTGGAGAAGCGGTGAAAGACGAGATTGCAAGAACCAAAGGGCTGATCAGCACCCAAGAAGCCGTGGCACGTCACATGAACTTTTGCTGAAAATCAATGTGTCCGGATTCACCTCCTGTGGTCTTGGTTGACGCCATGAGACAGATTCTTCGGAGACGTGTGGATTCGTCTAGATCGTTATTAAGGTCGAGGCCAAATAGCCCTTCCAAGGGTAGAAAGAGCCTTCGACTTAGTCGATCCGAGAGTTGTATGCTCACTCTTGCTCTTGAATCCGAGTCCTATACGGATTTGGAAGAATTATGAATTGATTGGGAAAAAGGTATAATAATGGGTTGTGTTGTCAAAAAATTTAAGTTTTTATAGATTTTGTTTATTTTGGAGTTTATATGTGTTCCTAGTGAGAAAAATAATATGTTTGATAAGGATATATTTAGTGTTTTGAAATGTACATATGATTGGGTTTCTCTATCCTCAAGTAATGAATATGCATATCAATGCATACAACTAGAATAAATCTTATATATCTTCAACTAAATTAAAATTGAAGAACTATAGTCTATAACATATAAAATCTATGAAAATTGGATTTTATTTATCCAAAGTATTAACCATTACTCAATTTTAATTCCTTCTGAAAGTTTAACTACTGATAATCTTAATTTTTAATTTTATAAGCAATAACAATTCTAGTCTAATAGATCGTTAAGTTTATTTATTGATTTATTTATTGCTGATGACTTGTGATGTGGTAAATATATGACAATGACTAGGGTTTTTCATTATGTACAAGGCTTACATATAAAAAAAACTTAGTTGGGTGCAGCTAAGTGATCGAGAACTTCATAGTTAAAGGGTGATCGAAAGGATTTTTTTTCTCTTCTTTGTCACACCTTAACCTGCGGCGAAATGCGGGGTTGCGAATTGTTGGTTCACAACTTACAAGACACTATCATGCAAAAGTTATATGACAATATCTAATTTATTTATTTAAATTCAACCAAGTACACAAGTCTCAATCAATTACAAATAAACCAAAACAATTAAAATTATAACATCTTGTCTTTTTATTAATAATCTAAAGTCTTTTCTAATTGATCTTCAAGCACTTCAATCATCCAAAGAATAACCTGGAATATGCATATAAAATATATATATTTTTCAACAGCATATGTTGAGTAAGTAATCATTAGATTTTTAATGTAATAATATAATATATAATAACAAATAAGCAAATCAATATTGTGAGTATCAACTATTATATATTGAACAAATAATGAGCAAATAATTAGTGTCGTTTGAACATTGCCTAGCGAATCGGGCCTTGCCTACTAAGACGAAAGAAATACAAACAAAGGTGTCGGTTGACCATTGCCTAGCAGATCGGGTTTGGCTACTAAGACGGCGTATGATCATACTTTAACGTGATTATGACGGACCTCTCCGAATGCGATAAATAAACAAGTAACAAGTAAGCAAATAGCATATAACATTCAATTGATCAACAACACAATATTTGAGATTTGCAAGTGATGCAATTAAGACATATAAAAGTATTATAAGGTACGCATAAGGTCCCTAAAAGGTTTATAAACAATTAAAATGGAGAGTGATTACTCACCTTAATAAATAATGAGCTAAATAATAAAATTAGAATAATAAACAAGTCCCGAGCCATAAGCAAGCTGACTGATCTGACACGAACTGACCTGGAAGTTTGAGACAATAAACTAAAATTAAAAACGAGAACATAACTGCTGGAATCAGATCAAACGGATGTATAAAACTCAAGATATCATATTTTAAAGATTTAAACGAGCTGGTACTGTTCAGAATCCAAACTCCGAGTCGGGAGTCAGGTCCTGGACAGCACACTCAAAATTTCAAAACAAACATAAAAGTCTTTTGGTCCGAAAGCTAGTTCCGACCAGAAGTTAGAGAAATTGAGTAGTCAAAAGATTTGACTATTATGCCCTTAAACGGGTCGGGATCAAATTGACCACCGAGACTCCCTCAATATGTGAAATTAACTGAGGGCTTTTGTTTAGGATATAATAATCTATGATTTTATAGAAGACAACTTACCCGGAAGATGAATGGAACAAGAAGATAAACAAGGTCAAAGGTTTTGAAGCACCAAAGTCAAACCGAAGAATAAAGAACTTGAGGAAGAACACATATAATTATAGGGAATTCGGATTTGGGGTGACAGTGGCTGATGTTGTAGAAGGTTTTAGGGTTTTGTGATAGATTATTACAAACAATAAAGGTTAAAAATCGTTTGTTAATAGTATAAGATGTAAACGAACTCGTTTTGGAAGTAAATCAAACAATAAACCTGAAAGATTTAATCTTATTGAACAAGAAAATGAGTTAGATAGTTAAAATAGGTCTAGGTACATTTACTTGGAGCTTACATGTCGTTTTAAATTGGTTAGGAAAAGATTTAGAGCATCAAAAATGAATAAACGAATAAAAAAACAAACTTTTGCTAATCTGCACGTTGTCCGCGCTACGCGGCCAACTTAGGGAAATCCATCGCAACGCACGGTGGGTATATTTTACCAGATTTTTCCAAAATGTCACATTTAGTCCCTGTACTTACATAAATTCATTTTTAGCCATTTTAAGCGATTTTAAAGGTTTCTAAGCATTGTTTAACGAGTTTGAAAGTTAGGAGAATATAAAATAAGTTAAACCAAGTTAACGACTAACAAATACTAGATTTAAATAATTCAAAAGATCCGAAATATATTCTGAGTCGGGTTAAACATAAACGATTCAAATACGAAAAATCCAAGATGCTACATTCTTACCCTCCCTTAGATTCGCCTCTTTGTGTCTAAGGCAGAACCGAAGTCTAGCTTGATTTTCAATTTCAACTAAAACTTTTTAACAAAAGATTGTTTCTCTTCATCTTAGTGATTTTTGTTTATTCCAATTGTCCCTAAATATGTTAATAATGAGAAGAAGGCAAAACTTACCTTATTGGAAAGCGTTAATAATGAAAAGAAGGCAAGATTTACCTTTGTTAGGGATGAAAATTATGGTAGCATAATGATTTCTAGAGAACGATGGGCCAGGGTGTCACAATTTGTTTATGATTATTCGTTTTCACATGTTATATTGGATCTATATCCCATTTCTATGACTCCCTTCTTTTAAACTAGAATGAAAAGAGGACAAATAAAATTTCTCAATATCCTTCTCTACCGTCTAATTTCTATCCGTCGGCTCAATACTTCTCGACTGCTTTGAGTATCTTGTAAAATTTGGGTAAACACCAGCCACTAATGTTAGGTTTGTTTATGGAAGATGAAGACTTAAAGAGAGACAATGTTTTGTTAAAAAGTTTTATGTAAAATTGATAAACAAATTAAGGTGCTATCATTTGTTAGATTTGTATTTTTTAAAAGGTTCTTGGTTCTAAGTTCTAACCTTGCACAGGCCCTATCTTTTATATGCAAGCCTTGTATTTTCATAATATTCATTTAAAAAAAATCCAAGTTATTGTCATATCACATGCCACATCATTAGAAATAAATGTAACTAACGATTTATTAGACTTAGATTGTTATTGGCAACAAAAATGAAAATTGTAATTGCCACTAGTTAGATTTCTTAGTATAGATTAATATTGACCAATATTTTTCTTTTTTTCTTTTTATTAGTATTTTTGAATAACCAACATTATAAAACCAGCAAAAGCTAGTTAGTTAAAATCTTGTGGCTTAGTGACAGGAGGCTTGGGCTATTTAATGGAGACTCAAGTTCGATCCTCATTAGTGTCACCGTTGGTGGATTATGATAATGAAAGATTTGAGTTATTGTCACACCCCGACCAATGAAGGCGGAAACGTCGAGGCGCGACATGATTGCTCATTGCACAACGACACTATAAAGTTACAATATTTAAACAACTCATTTAAATCCATATCATCATAAATAACACAACAATTGTTCATACAAAATGCCAAATAGATAGATAAACAAATAACTTGTTCTTTCATTTTCTAATATCCTAAAGCCAAGATGATAAGTTTCTTAAAGTAATCCAATCAAGCTAACATCAAACCTGTAACATTGCATAAAATAGAGTTTGTCAACACAAAGGTTGGTGAGCAATTTTCATAGTTTTGGACAAAGTATATAGTATGAAATCCACAACTAGTATATGAAAACAATAAATAATAGCAACAATTTAGATAATTAAACCGTCAATAAGAATACATTGACGACAATAATGAAATCGTCAATAAGAATACATTGACGACACCTTTCTATATGGGGATACCGTATATACTCGAAATTAACGTATGATCATACTTTGATGAGGCTACCCGCCTTAGCATTCAAGAGGCTACCCGCCTTAGCATTCAAGAATTTGCACACAATCATGTAAAGCATATAACACCAAATCAAGCATTTATTTAAGTAAACATATACAATAAGTGTTGTGGTTAAGACTTAAGTATAAATCATTTGAATTTGAATAAGTATGCAATGCCACCCCCAAAATGAAAGATGAAAAACGGGGGATGAAAAAGAACTCACATTAACAAGTAATTTGAAAGATAGTGTCATGAATAATCGGAGAGATCGGTTTAACGAGTAAGACCTATATTAAATGGGTCTTGTGTTAGTAGGTAGTCTTGGAAGGGTTTAAAATAAAATACATGACAAATAAAGTAAATAAAATAAAGTTTAGGATTTAAAATGTAAATATTTGAGAAATTAAAGAAACGAGTTTTGTAAAATAAGTTTACTCGAAACCGGGTCTCGGTATTCTATTCATTAGTTTTTTTTTCTTTTTTTTACTCAACCTATGTTAAGTAATAATGTGGGTTAAAATGAAATATTGCAAAACCCTTGGTTATAAGAATACCAAAACGAGGTTTAAACGAGTGTTCGGGTTTGTCGGTTCGAGACTTGATAATTGACCAAGCTCAAAGTTAACTTCCCAAAATAATAAATGTTATAAGATAACTCAATAAAATCAAAATAGACTTAACCAAGTATGTAGTTCTATTGTGAAGAACCTTAACGTTCGTTAAGCGAGTATACGCCGAACTTGTTATAAGATCAAGTTGGTTATCGACATGCCAAGTATGTTTAGAAATTAACTAAAATTGATTTAAAATATAATCTTGAAGAAAAATATGAGTTTTGGTGGCTAAAAACACACTTGTGTGTCTTAAGCGAGTGAACTCGGTTTAGTTCGGTTTTTGGTTCGGTCCTTGACTTGGAATAAGACCGAGGATGGTTACCACATACCCAATTACCATGGAACTTGTAAAATAACTTATAAATAATAATAGTCAAGTTTTACATTCAAAAAGTTAACAATAAAGCTTTTAAACGAAAGTTCGGTTTTTGGTTCGGTTCTCAACTCGGGATGAAACTGAGGCTAGTCACCACATACCCAATACCATAGAACTTGACAAATATGAACAATAAACTAAAATATGCAGAAGTTAAGCAAGTATAACAAGTTATATGGTTAGATTTGTTAAATATATAAACAAGGACTACAAAGTGCTCCATGTAACATTGCCTTACTAGCCCGGCATTTCAACCGGCCGAGACCGGATAAATGAAAGACCAAAGGTAAACAAGGAGTGTATATTATATATATGTTTTAACATCAAGCTTTAAGTATCGAGAAGTTAGTTAAAATGAAAAATAAGCTTAGTTTGACCTTGAGAGTCAAACTATGAAGAACAACCTTAGAATTTAAGAATTTGAGAGAGAAATGAGGAAATGAGCAAGCATAAATGAAGAAGATGGGTGTGTATATATAGGGTAAGTTGAATGGGTCTTTCATAAAGGGTGTTTCATGAAAATGGGTTGGTTATAGACCCAAGAAAGCACAAACTACAAATGGGTCTTTCAAGTCTTCATTTTGGTAGTTTTAGTCCCTGGAGTTCGTTTTGAGCGTTTTCGAGGCATTTTAAGAACCGAAAAGGGTGTTTTTTTAGATCCAACAAATATAAAACAAATATATAACATAAAATTCATCATTTTGATAATATCGAAAGGTTCAGGATACAAAACGGTTTAGGTTTACATTAAGAATACAAGTATAAAATAACCCGAAATTGACAATGTCACAGTATCCCCTACTTGAGGAAATTTCGTCCCAAAATTAAGATGATGTAAACAAATGTGGATATTTCTCCTTCATCGAGTCTTCTCGTTCCCATGTAAACTCCGCGCCACGCCGTGATTCCCATTGAACTTTAACTAACTTGATGCGACTTCGCTTGGTTTTCTTTTCGTTGCGGTCCATGATTTCAACGGGTCTTTCAACCATGATCATTGATTCATTGACATGTACTTCGTCGAGAGGTATATGGAGATTACCTTCAGCTAAGCACTTCTTGAGATTTGAAACATGAAAGGTCGGATGAACACCAGTGAGTTCTTCCGGTAGTTCGAGTCGGCAGGCTACTTTTCTGACTCGCTCAAGAATCTTGAATGGGCCAACAAAACGGGGAGCTAGTTTTCCTTTCTTTCCAAAACGAACAACTCCTTTCCAAGGGGATACATTGAGAAAGACGAGATCATCGGCATTGAATTCGATCGGTTTTCGCCGTTTGTCGGCGTAGCTCTTTTGTCGACTTCTAGCGGCAAGTAGGTTCTTGTGGATTTGGTCGATATGGTCGGTGGCTTCTTGGACCATTTCGGGTCCAGTAATTTGACCATCACCGATTTCATTCCAACTAATGGGGGAACGACATTTGCGACCGTAGAGAACTTCGAAAGGAAGCATACCGATCCTAGAATGGAAACTGTTATTGTAAGAGAATTCAATGTAAGGAATGTGAGAATCCCAATTCCCACCAAAATCGAGTACACACGCTTGAAGCATGTCCTCAAGTGTTTGAATCGTACGTTCGGATTGTCCATCCGTTTGAGGATGATAAGCGGTGCTAAGATCAAGACGAGTTCCCAAGGTTTCTTGAAGTGATCGCCAAAAATGAGACGTGAATCGAGCATCGCGATCGGAGATGAAAGTCAAAGGTAAGCCATGGCGATACACGATTTCGCGAACGTAGATTTGGGTAAGTTGCTCAGCGGAGTATTTTTTTCGAATTGGAATGAAGTGAGCGGACTTGGTTAATCGGTCAATAATCACCCAAATGCTATCGTTGCCTTTTTTAGTAGTGGGTAGTTTCATTATAAAGTCAATAGCAATGTCTTCCCATTTCCATATGGGAATCGGTGGTTGCTCGAGTAACCCAAAGGGTTTTTGATGTTCGGCTTTGACTTTAGAGCAAGTAAGACATTTCGAAACGTACGTTGCTACGTCTTTCTTCATACCCGGCCACCAAAAGGTAGAACGAAGATCGAAATACATTTTATCCGCACTGGGATGAACAGAATATCGTGACTTGTGAGCTTCGTCGAGTATGCAAGTACGAAGGTCATCGCGATCGGGAACCCATAAACGATTGAGATAATACAATAAGCCATCGGGTTTTGTTTCAAGTTGAAGCTCGGCTCCACATGACATTTCGTCGTACATGTTGCCTTCGTCAAGGGAGGTACATTGGGCTTGATAGATTTTGGCTTGGATATCGGTTTGAACGGTGACACTAAGAAGCAAGACGGATTTGAAATTAACCTTTCGACTAAGGGCATCGGCCATAACATTCGTTTTACCGGGATGGTAGCGAATCTCGCAATCGTAGTCACTAAGTAACTCAGCCCATCGTCGTTGTCTCATGTTGAGATCTTTTTGGTCAAAAATGTGCTGAAGGCTTTTGTGGTCGGTAAAAACCACACATTTCGTTCCGTAAAGGTAATGTCTCCAAATTTGAGTGCGAAAACAACGGCACCAAGTTCAAGATTATGAGTCGTGTAGTTCTTCTTGTTGACCTTGAGTTGCCTTGAAGCATACACGATAACTTGACCTCGTTGCATGAGAACACAACCAAGACCTTGATGAGAAGCATCGCAAAATACTACAAAGTCGTCGTTTCCATCGGGAAGGGTTAGAACGGGAGCATTGCAAAGCATGTGTTTAAGAGTATTAAAGGCTTCTTCTTGTTTGGATCCCCATTCATAAGGCTTTCCTTTTTGAGTTAGGGAAGTGAGGGGTAAAGAGATCTTGGAAAAATTTTGGATGAAACGCCGATATATCCGGCCAAACCGAGGAAAGGTCGAATTTCCGTGGGTGTAGTCGGAGTCTTCCAATCTTTGACGGCTTCGATTTTTGCGGGATCAACATGAATACCCTTGTCGTTGACGATGTGTCCCAAAAATTGAACTTCCTCTAGCCAAAATTCACATTTTGAGAATTTGGCGTAAAGTCGTTCGTTTCTTAAGACTTCGAGAATGGAATGCAAGTGATACTCATGTTCGACCTTGGTTTTGGAAAAGATGAGGATGTCATCAATAAAGACAATGACGAATTTATCTAGAAACGGTTTGCAAACGCGGTTCATGAGATCCATAAATACCGGGGGTGCGTTGGTTAAACCGAAAGGCATGACTAGAAATTCGAAATGTCCATATCGAGTACGGAATGCGGTTTTTGGGATGTCTTCTTCGCGAATACGCAATGGGTGATATCTCGATCGAAGATCGATTTTTGATAAACAAGTCGCGCCTAGAAGTTGATCGAAGAGGTCGTCAATTTGTGGCAAAGGATATAGATTTTTAATAGTAAGTTTGTTAAGCTCACGATAGTCGATGCACATACGAAACGAACCATCTTTCTTTTTCATGAAGAGGACGGGAACGCCCCAAGGAGATGAGCTTGGACGAATAAAGCCTTTGTCGAAAAGTTCTTCGAGTTGGTTTGATAACTCTTGCATTTCCGACGGGGCTAAACGGTAAGGAGCTTTAGCTACGGGCATTGCTCCGGGCACCAGATCGATTCGGAATTCTACCGGGCAAATGGGTGGAAGACCGGTGACGTCTTCGGGAAAGACATCGAGGAAGTCACAGACGATGGAGATGTCTTGGATTTTTCTTTCTTTAAGGTCTTTAACCACCACTTGAGCTAGGAACGGAACATACGTTTAGCGCAAATATTTTTGGGATTGAGAGTATGACATAAGGTTAAGCCTTTTAGGAGTAGTCTTGCCGTGGACCTTGAGTGTTTTACCGTTTACAAGCGAGATTTAAATGATTTTATCATAACAAACGACTTCGGCACGGTGCAAAGATAACCAATCCATGCTTACTATGATATCGAAACTTCCCATTTGCATCGGGATAAGTTCGATCGAAAATTTCGCTTACAAAGAGTGAGAATACAATCACGAATGACCGAGTTGATTGTGATGGAATTTCCGTTGGCGACTTCGACGGAAAAAGGTCTAGAGAGTTTAGTGCGAGGTACGGCAAGTATAGACTCAAATTTTAATGAAATAAAACTCCTATCGGCACCAGTGTCAAATAAAATTGAAGCCAAATATTCGTTCACTAGAAACATACCGTTCACAACGTCGTTTGCGACTTGAGCTTGATTGGCGTTTATCATGAAAGGACGCCCTTGGGTACCGGGATTTCCTTGTGGTGCTTGGGGTAGAGGAGGAGGTGCTTGGATGGCTTGAATTGGTTGGATGAGAGGTGCATTTAGTTGTGGGATTTGAGGTTGGTAGGTTTGGACTTGGTAAGCTTGGGTTTGGTAATAAGGCACGGTTACGCCTTGGGCTTGGTTTGCGTAACGAGTCGGGGACAATTTTTGCGGAAATGGTTAGGGTCTCCACAATTATAGCAAGCTCGGGGTTGTTGTGGGTTTTGCGGGATTTGCGGGTTGTTTCTTGGTGGAGCGGGATGTCCACGAGGTGCGTTTCGACATGTGGTATTGAAGTGACCATAACGGTTGCAAATGGTGCAATGGAGACAAGTCATGTTTGAGGGATGGTGAAATTGACATTGTTGCATAATGGATGAGGACCAATGTAGTGTTTTCGGTTTGGAGGAGCTTGAGATTGTTGTTGGGTTTGTTGTGGGTGGGTGACGGCATAGTTTCGGTGATTGGGCTTGAATTTCTTCTTGGCTTGGTGGGATGAGTTGGAGTAATTTATGGCTTGAGGAGGTGGATCAACTTTGATTTGAGGGGTTGGTTCGGGTTTACTCTTGTCACACTTTTTCTTGATCGAAAGGGTACCCGCCTTGACATAGTTTTCGGAGAGGGCTCCGGCTAGTGTAATAGCGTCTTCAAGTTTTGCCGGTTTACTACTCATTACTGAGTCACGGATTAGCATGGGCAAACCCCCGATGTATTTGTCAATTTTGCATTCGAGCGGGGTGACCAAGTGAGGAACAAGAGTGCTCAACTCGTGAAAACGGAGTGAGTAGGCGGCGTTATCACCACTTTCTTACTTAAGTTCCCAAAACTCGGCTTCGACATTTTGGAGCTCGTGTTTTGGGCAGAATTTCTTCATCATAAGTTCTTTAAGCTCGGTCCATGGGAGAGCCATGGCGATTTCCGCCCCTTGGAGATGCATAACACTACCCCACCATGTAAGAGTGGTTTCCTCAAACATGCTCGAAGCAAAATTAGTTTTCTTCGCTTCGGGGCACTCGCTGTGTCGGAACACACTTTCCATCTTTTCAAACCATTGAAACAAGGTAGTCGCACAGTTCGTACCAAGGAATTTGGTTGGTTTAGCACCGGTAAATTGTTTGTACAAGTAGGGAGTGGGTTTGGGTTCAACGGGTGCAACAACGGGTGGAGGTTGGTTTGCTTGCAAGTGAGTTAGGAGTTCGGGAATCACAGCGGTGACTTGTTCGGCTACTAAAGCGGTCATCTTGCGTTTGGAGTCCTTGTGGTAGTGGCGTCGTAGCGGAGGCATTCTAAAAATTATAAAGAATTGTAGTGAGTTTGAGGGCATTGAGTTTAAAATAGAAGATGTATGTAACCATTTTTTTTACGTGAATCCTAGTGTCATGAGGATAAGAATGTTAGTAGAAACAAAGTTTATACATAAACCAAATGATAAAAACGTATATATAAGTACATGTTTCAAAGTTTCGAGAATTTAAAATTTGAACGTTTTGAAGTGTTGAAATTTGTATACAGTCGGAAAAATCGTACATGAACCACCATGATTTGATATTCCGAAAAAAAATAACAAAATTTCTTGTAAGCATATATATAGTCGGGAAAATCATACATGAATCACCATGATTTGGTATCCCGGCAATAAAAACTTATGTAAAAGTAATATATATATGGAGTCGAACATGTGCACGTAAAACCGCGTCTTTCATGTTGTTGACTCAAATCATGATAATAACATACAATAAAACGGAGATACAACGAGATGTTAAAAACACTTGTCCACGTATTACCGTGGCTTTTATGTTTTCAACACCAAAAATAAGGAGGCGACCGGAACGCTCGCATTCAACAACTTAAAGTGTCGGCTCATATAACTCGCGTTGCTTGACCTAGAAACCAACACTAAACCCAATCATCCCAGGTAAGTAAATCACCTTCGATTCTTGAAATCTTTTTGTCAAATGATCGAATCAAGTGTTTCGTTCCCTACGGTCATCACAAAACAAATTATAGAACCTAGCTTTAAGGAGATTGTAAACAACGAGATCCAAGTTAAGCTTGTGATCCATAAAACACAATATAAATACTAATGTTTTGTTTTAAGGTAAAAATACCTTAGAATACTATTGAAAGTGTGTGTATGTATACATTTATGATGAGATAGATTTTTAAACAAGTTTATAAATAATTAAATAAATGCAATAAACAATCAATTAGGGTAAACACGTATGAGCACACGTATAGGGACCCTAGAGCATAAACTATACTAGGCTGTTATGTCTAACCACCTATCCTATAGTCGATGGCTCTGATACCAATCTGTCACACCCCGACCAATGAAGGCAGAAACGTCGAGGCGCGATATGATTGCTCATTGCACAACGACACTATAAAGTTACAATATTTAAACAACTCATTTAAATCTATATCATCATAAATAACACAACAATTGTTCATACAAAATGCCAAATAGATAGATAAACAAATAACTTGTTCTTTCATTTTCTAATATCCTAAAGCCAAGATGATAAGTTTCTTCAAGTAATCCAATCAAGCTAACATCAAACCTGTAACATACCATAAAATAAAGTTTGTCAACACAAAGGTTGGTGAGCAATTTCATAGTTTTGGACAATAAGTATATAGTATGAAATCCACAACTAGTATATGAAAACAATAAATAATAGCAACAATTTAGATAATTAAACCGTCAATAAGAATACATTGACGACAATAATGAAATCATCAATAAGAATACATTGACGACACCTTTTTATATGGGGATACCATATATACTCGGAAGTAACGTATGATCATACTTTGGTGAGCCTTAGCATTCAAGAGGCTACCCGCCTTAGCATTCAAGAATTTGCACATAATCATGTAAAGCATATAACACCAAATCGAGCATTTATTTAAGTAAACATAAAATAAGTGTTGTGGTTTAAAACTCAAGTATAAATCATTTGAATTTGAATAAGTATGCAATGCCACCCCCAAAATGAAAGATGAAAAACAGGGGATGAAAAAGTACTCACATTAACAAGTAACTTGAAAGATAGTGTCGTGAATAATCGGAGAGATCGGTTTAACGAGTAATGTGACATTCGTCAATTTCGGGTCTTGTTTGTATTCGTTTTTGTATTTGTTTATTATGTAAACCGACCTGATTTGTAAACCGAAGCTTATGTTATAATCAAAATGATGGATTTATGTTACAATATTGTTTCACACTTGTTTGTTGGGTCTTGAAAACATCCTACCTTTATTTTTATTTTTATTTATTTATTTATTTATTATTATTTTTTTGTTGTTTTGTGTTTTTGTCTTGATCCATTTTGCATGAAAACTCTTGTGTCTCACACCCATATTTGACCACCAACATTACCCTCTATATACACCACCTTTCCTCTTCATTTTCCCTTGCTACAACTCCAAAAAAAAAAACTCCCTCAAACATCAAAGATTCAAGGTTATCTTCTTAAGTGTTCTTGAAGGATTTTGGTCTTTCATCTTAATTAGTTTATGTAGCCTTATTAATACTTGTTTATGGTTGTGCAACATATATATAATACACACCCCTTGTTTACCTTTGGTAGTTACTTCTCCGATTCCGGTCGGTGAGGTTTCGGACCACATAAGGCAAGGCTTCATGGAGGACTTCGTGTCCTTGATATATATACATCTATATAACTTCTTCATACATATTAATCTTGCTTATTTTAGTTTGTTGGTCATGTTTACAAGTTCCATGGTTATGGGTTTCTAAAAGTCTATGCTTCGGTTTAACCGTAAATAGCTCTAAACCGTAAACCGAACTTTGTTACTAGTTTTGTTTGTTTAAACATACTTAGTGTTAGATCTAAGTTTCTAAAATCATTTTTACAAATTCTATGGTTATGGGTTTGTAGAATCTTACATCGGTCTTAACCCGAAACACGATCCGAACCGAAAACCGAACTTTTGTTTAAAAACTTTATTGTTAACTTTTGGTATTTTTTTTATTTGTACATTATTATACAAGTTATTTAGTGTTTGGACATGTGGAAACCATCTATGAACTTGTTGTAAGATGGAAACCGAACCAAACCGATTCTTGCTCGCTTAAGACACACAAGTGTGTTTTTTTTAGCCATCAAGACTTGTATATTTCTTTAAAAATAGTTACAAATTGATTTTTAAATATTTTCTTAAGTACTTGAAAATGTTGGATCCAACTTGATCTCATAACAAAGTTTGGACCGACAAAACCGAACACTCGCTTAACGTGCGTTGTTAGTTCTAAAACAATGGAACTACATACTTGGTTAAGTCTTATTAAATTTTATTGAGTTATCTTATAACATTCAATATTTTGGAAAGTTGACTTTGGGTTTGACCAATTATCAAGACCCAAACCGACAACCCGAACACTCGATAAAAAAAACCCGTTTTAGTATCTTTATTCCAAAGGGATTTGCATTCTTGCACTTTACCCACCTTATTACTTAACATAGGTTGAGTAAATATTAAGGTTAGATACTTTAACCCGATTTCGAGCAAACTTACATTTTTAAAGGGTTATTATTATAAATTCTTAAATAGTCACATTTTAAACCTTGAACTTTAATTATTTACATTTCTCAACATTTATTTTGTTTAAAGACCTTCAAGACAACCTTTCTAAATTCAAGACTTCTTTTCTTTTTAGGCATTGTGCGTTAAACTCGTCGTTCCGACAAATCTCCAAATTATCATCTTTCAAGTTTACTACTTGAAGGTGAGTACTTCATACCCCATTTTCCATCTTTTATTTTGGGGGTGACATTTCATACTTATTCAACAAAATGCTTTATATTTGAATCTTAAAACAAAAACGTAGTTGTATACTTTACCTATATAATTGCTTGATTTGGTGTTCTATGCTTATATGCCTATGTGTTTATCGCTTTTGGTTGGTGGAACTATAAAATCCTAGACTATTTGGCATCCCCTTATAGCAAGGTGTCTTTAACGTAATGCAATTAACGATAACTATAAAATCCTAGACTATTTGGCATCCCCTTATAGCTAGGTGTCGCTAATATGTTTAGCGATATCTATTTATCCAAATTACCACTTTTATTTATCGTTTCGTATGCAAGTTTTGTGGCTATCTTTATTATATACTAATATGATTAAACTTATGAATTGCTCACCGACCTTTGTGTTGACAAACTTTATTTTATGAAATGTTGCAGGTTTGCATCTTGGTTGATTTATGATTGTGAAGAAAACGACATCAAAGACCTTAGGATATTAGTAAAAATGAACAATATCAATTTGCCATATTTTGTGATATCTTGTTTATGGTTATTTTATGGATAATTGTTATGTGACATTTTCGATGTTGTGAAATTAAATGAGTTTATTAAATACTGTCACTTTAATTAGTGTCATGTGCTTATGGACAATCGTTACACCTCGGCATGTTCCGCCGCCTTTGGTCGGGGTGTGACAAGAAAGACCTATATTCAAGCATCATATGTCACTAAATTCAAGCCATCCAAGCACCTCATTAGTGTCACCTTTGGTGGATTATGATAATGAAAGATTTGAGTTATGCTTTGCGAGGTCGTTAGCTCGAATCCCGGGCCCACCCGGGTTTTCATCCCATTGTGTGTTACGTCAGATAGCTCTTGTGGTGGCACAACAATTGTCAAGTGGCACTCGATGGTATGGTTTTCCGGGGTACGCCCAAGCTAAACTCTGAAGCCAGCGTGGGACCTGTTAAGACAACATAGACTGGCCAGAGTGGGGCAACAAGACTCTCAAAGTTTGAAAAAACACGGTGGGCTAACATACAAGAAAGTCATTGTTCCAAAAAAAAAAAAGTAACAAAAGCTAGTTAAAACAAAGGTGTTAGAGCATTCTCATCCCATCCATCATCTTCTCCCCCGTCTTTAAATTTAAAAAAAAAAATCTACTAAAAACCAACTCCATCTCATACACTATTTGTTTACCCCAACCTTAAATTATAAAAAGTTGTTAAATACCAACTTTTTATATATAAAAAGTTACTATCCATCATTCTTTAAATTATTGTGAGTATATAAAAACGAGAAATATAATAAAATAATTGTTTGTGAATATGATAAAGATAAAAATAATGGATGGGTTGTGAAAATTTTTTAAAAATAAGTATTAGATTTTGAAAAGTATGTATTTTAATTAAATTATAGGTTAAAAAATAAACGAATAAAATGTGAATGTTCTTAGATTACAACAATAGGATTAAAGTTCTTTTGTCTTCACTCGAGAAATGACATCATTCCCAAATCTCCAAACGTCTATCAAGCTGTAAGAATACTAGACGCAGTTAATAGTCTGTATTGTAAAGATTCAAATCTCCCAAAATATAAGTCTTCACTTAAAATATACTAGGAGTGATTGTTTTAACTATTTGCAAAAAAGTTCAGGGTTCCTAGTTTTATGAATGACTTGGACCATGGTTGGTTGGTTCAAATGAGGAAGCACCGCTAATGGAACATTCCGATTGTGTCATTTTGGAGCATTTTGAAACTTGCGATTTGAGAGCGTCTTTTGAGCTTATTATGAGTTTTTGAAGCCTCTAGGAGTTGAAATCAAACCTTGATACCTAGTACCAGGAGGGGGGGGGGGCGGGGGGGGGGGGGGGGGGGGTTAAAGGGTGAAAAACTGAGTTGTAATGGTCTAAAACGGTCATATGGACTTTAACAGTAATAGCCGGTCATTAGCTGTAGTAAAAACCAGTTTTGGTTAACCAATTCCTAACCGTCATTGGTTAATAACCAGTTTCGATCGGTTTTGATACAATTAGCGGGTTAGGATTTGCACCTCTAGCCTAATACATGATTTATTCACAGATCAGTGGGCCTGCATTCACCATTTTCAAAGGGATCGAACGGTCCAATGTTGAGAACTTGAGATAATCGTTCTGACCATGGGCTTTATGAACCCACCTTGAGGCATTAGTCAACTCAAGGCCCATTAGCTATTCTTAAACCTATTTTGGTTCTTTAGGCATTCAAGCATATGCATCATATCACTAAATTCTAGGTTTAGTGAACTAATTATGTACATTTTCATCCTTGCAAATAACAATGACTTTAAAAAAAAACCCGAAGTTTACTTGATAAAAAATAGATGTAAAATTTTGTGAAAGATCTATTGGGCCGGGCTTAGCCTATTGATTTGAGCCCAACCAACCTCTTTTTTAAGTCTTTTCTTACCTGATTGCCTGATTCTTGGTTTCTTACAAGTTACAATCACTTTAAAAGCATATAAGCTCTACTACTTTTTAAATCAGATTTACTGATTATAATTAAGGGCCTTCTATCTTAGTGGTCCAGGAAAAGATGGGTAAATAAAAAGCATATACTAGATTGAATACACACACATATAGGGGATGTATCATGCGAGAAGTGATTTTATAGCGAGAAGTGCGAGAAGAAAATGATAACCCTTGATTATGTTTGATCTATGACATATAATCAACATGGCAATATTGTAATTTTGTGGTTCCTCATTTTAATGGATTCTAAGACAAAAGGATATGTTAGTCTTTTGAATAGTAGAAAGATTTGAAACTCCTCTTATCATAATTAATATTTAAACTTTTAGCCACCTTCATCTCTCAACATTAATTATTCCAAAATTATTAAAATCATCAATATTAACAAAATAATACACCATTGTCAATCATTTGAAATCCAATTGCTCAAGTAAATGTTTCCATAATTCATAATACGTGTGGGCTGTTAAAAATATTATGTAGGTTTGTGTTAAATTTCTTATGCTCTTGTATATAATCTGTTTACGTTTATGTAGTTATGTTAATTTGGTAATTTGGTTATGCTCATATATATGATCTTGTTTTGCGCATACATATAATTTTGTGTGTTTATGTTAATCTAGTTTTCTGATATGTATAATCTGGTATCATACATTTAAATAGTTTATTTGTGTAGGTTGTTCAAATTTTGTGTAGGTATATGTTAATTTGTTTATTCAAATATATAGCTGTGTAGTTTTTTTTCATAATTTGTGTAGGTATATGTTAATTTGATTCTCCAAATATATATAAACTATGTATGTTGTTCAAAATTTGTATAGGTATATATTAATTTGGTTCTCCAAATATATATACCTTGTGTAGGTTGTTAAAAGATTGTGTATGTATATGTTAATTTGTTCTCCAAATATATATGCATAGTGTAGGTTGTTAAAAGATAGTGTAGGTATATGTTAATCTGGTTCTCCAAATATATATACATTGTGTAAGTTGTTAAAAGTTTGTATAAGTATATGTTAACCTGATTCTCAAAATACGTATATACTGTGTAGGCATTTAAAAATTTCTGTAGGTGTTTGTTGGTTGTGTACCTACCTATTTCCCTATGTGCGGATATACCTGAATGTCTACGTACGTACGTTCCTACGTGCTTAGGTACCTACGCGCCTACGTATGTATATGCTATGTAATTATGTAAATACATACATCCATAAAGTGTATGGCGTACGTATGAGTTTCATATATGTTTTGTAGTAAGTTTTTTTATGTGTTAATTTTTATTTTGAGTATGTATTGTTTGATGTAAGAAAAGATGAATTGTGTAACAAATAAATCTAATTTTATGTTGGTTGATTAGAGATATTTGATTATCAATATGACAAAGTAAAACTTAATATGTATAAACTCAGAATTTAAAGAAATAAATCTGGATAAAATGAATGCAATCGTAGCTAGATAATAATAATAATAATAATAATAATATATACGATTTGACAAATAATAATGAAAACAATTATTTGTAACTTCGAGGATGATTAAGACATACCATAAATAAAAATAAACATTTTTTAGTGTTATACCTTTAGCATCAATTAAATAATAATAATAAAAGAAAATATATGATTAGTTGGTTTTATTTTTCGCATTTCTCGTTATAAGAAAACTTTTGAAATGAACCAAATCCTATATATATATATAGGGTAAGGTTAAAATAAAAACCTACTTGAGTTGTGAAAACTCGCGAAAACCCTATGTAACATCGTTTTTTTTTTGTTACATGTAATATATGTTGTAACATTTAATACAAAACATTGAAACATAAAAAAAAATGTTTTGCTATTTTTTAACATTTTTTTACTAATTTTTATATATGTTTTCAGGAGAGAGAAAAAGTTATATTTATATTTACATTTTTTATTCACTTTAATTGTGGACCACAAGATTTAAATATTAATTAAAAACATGTGGTTGAGAATGAGTTTCTAGAGTTTTCACAACTCAAGTGGGTTTTCATTTTATACTTAGCCTATATATATATATAAACTCAAGTATGCAATGGTAGAGGCTTGAAACAGTTACCTTTTAGTTGCATATATATAACTAGAGGTGTACAAAACCGGTTTTAAACTCAAACCGAACTGGTTTATAAACTGAACCGGTTTAGTCAACGGTTGGTCAAAACCGGTTTGACTCAAACCGGTTCGGTTTATAAACCGGTTTAGATACAAGATAGGCCGACCTGGTCACGTCGGTTTGGTTCGGTTTATAAACTGGTTTTTCTCAAACCGGTTCGGTTTTAAAACCGGTTTGTTAGATCTTAAGGGGAACCGGTCCTAAAACCGGATGTTTGGGTCGGTTTGAGAACCGGTTTGAATGAAACCAGTTTTGAACCCAAACCGGTTCGGTTCGGTTTGCCTAAAACCGGTTTCAAACCTGCTTTTTAGTACACCTCTACATATAACTAAACCAAGTAACTAGTAGAACAATTTACATGTGTAACCGTCAAAATATTCCGTGTAACTCGACTTTCAAATATAACTCGGTATATTTTAATTCTATTAAGTAAAGCAATGGAGCATAAAATATGTCATATATAAATTTTAAAAATAGTGAACAGTGTTAAAAGACAGTATTGGTTTTTGCCTAACTTTAGGATAAGTCCATTTCGAATCCCATATGTTTGTTAGTTATGAACCAAATCAACTTACAAGTGCAAACATGTGATAGTGGCACAAAATGCATGCTAGCATACACTTTAAACCTTTGTATGATTGCATATATTTATCAACATTCTTTCGTCTTTATTTACTTTATAATTTGTAAATATAAAACCTTTTATGTGATCACTCTTTATAAATATAGATTATAGATTATCAATAAAGGGTGGTACGGAAGATCTTAATGGACGGTTTGGTAGAGATCAAAAGTTCATGGACCAAGTTGAATAACTTGGTGTCATAATTATCTTTTAATTATTATTAATAAATTAGAAGTCTAGTATGATTATGTTTCATAGTTTGAATATGATTAGAATTGCGGGTGTTATATAAACCTATCAAAAGGTTTATTTTTAGTGTGGTAGAAAATATTTTGTTCTTGTTTTCTTATTAATGAAAAGAGTCGCATAAACGTTTTATGCAATATCGTCTTTATGTTCTTGATTCACTTGTCTTAGGTTTAACAACTTATGTGTGGAGATTTGCCTCATTCACATTGCCTTTTCACCTGTCTTGTAACACATAGCCTCCATTGTTTAGTTAATAGACATTGTGACATGTTTAACTAACTTTGTTCCTACCCGGCTACAAAACCCATTCAAAAATATTATGAACCGCTTTTGCCATGAAATCTTCTCCACCATGCACATCCCAAATCTATTTGTTTGTCTAATCTGAGAAAGAAGGCAGTCGTAAAACTCAAACCACTTCATCTAATTATATCACCTCTGCCCATCGCACTGCTGTGGATGCCCACCTCATATCCAAGAGTCATTGACCCTTCTTTGGTGGATTGAATAGTTCTTAATTTTTTATGACTCAAGGAAATAGAGTCTATGAAATCAAGTTTTAAAGGCATAATTTCAAATCCAACAATTTTGCCAAAGAAATAGCAATCCCATTACCAACCTTCTTCCTCATCCTGTTTAAGGGATGATGCATTTATCACTAAGTTTATCAATCGACATCACCATTTTCTCCCAAATATTCTTCCCTTTAATTTCCTGATTGCCGTCATTGACATCCTCTTTATGGCCATGAATTGAATTTATTTCTTTTAACACGCAATTCCTTAAGATTATTAACGAGATTCCAAACGCCACTTTTGTAATAACACCTTACAAAACCTCTCCAAACTACCAATCCCATCTAACACCATGAAAATACTCTATCTAAGTTTGAGCTAAAAACATCAATTCTGAAAGAATAAGGGTCAAAAATGAAAATTCTGATTTTTAAGTTCTTCACGCTACGCGAAGCAGACAGTGAAACTATTTCGCGCTACATGAAGTAGCAGGAACAGAAACCGAGATAATGATGTTTCGCGCTACGCGAAGCAGTCCTTCGCGCTACGCGAAACCACGTTAAGTAACCGAATACACATGTTCAACCACGTGCCAACACGTGGCACGATTGTACAGGCCACGTGTCATGATGTGGCAGAATGTTTCTTCGCGCGACGCGAACGGCTTGTCCTTATCGCGACGCGAAGCAGACAAAAATCGACTATAAAAGGGGCAGTTACGGGTTGAGTTCAAATCACCCCAAATCACCATTCTAAACACACACTTAACCTAGAATTCCGTGCCCTAAGCTTCCCGGCTTTCCGATGGCTTATTTTCTCCAAGTTTGCGCAAGAAACGAAGTTCTGAGGCTCTGATAACATTCAACCACCCCCTTTAAGCGAAGCAATACGACGAGTTGCTGATCTTTTCTTGTTCTCATTCTCGAATGATCGCTTAAGGTAGCAATTATGCTTAAGTTACTTCATTACATAGTTATTTAAGAGCTAGTTAAGAGTATAGTCGTTAAACTGTAAATGGTTTTTTTAAATAATGTTTTTACAAAGGAAATGGCATTACTTTTATATGAAGTGATGCTATCAAAACTATATATTTTGACGGGCATGTAGTAACTGTAAGGGGGATATCATTAGTAGTAAGTTTCTTGCCTAAGGAAAAGTAATTTGTAGAAATCTCAATTAACCGCGGGACCTGTTTACTTACCTGGAGAAACTTACCAATATGATAGAACCTATTAAACCAAAGCATGCTATCACAAACATCATATGTAAATACAAGTGTATTTTCATAAACAACTATAATTCTATCAAAGTTAAATCGGACCTAAGGTCTGCAGATTAATCAAGAAACACCGTCAAGGTAGTTATGCAAACCTATTTCAAATATTGGTTAACAACATACAGACAGAAAAGGTTTCCAAACGACACAGAACTGACA
Source organism: Bidens hawaiensis (assembly GCF_021521415.1). Classification (NCBI taxonomy): domain Eukaryota; kingdom Viridiplantae; phylum Streptophyta; class Magnoliopsida; order Asterales; family Asteraceae; genus Bidens; species Bidens hawaiensis. The sequence continues at coordinate 12,372 of NW_027494361.1, read as the reverse complement.
ATCACAGGTGAATACGTTAAACCTTTTATAGACATTTAGTTTTACTCTTGTAGTAAACATGTTGTTTATTGCAAAGAATCCGATAAATGTTTGCATGATATTACATATCTCTAAAATCGTTATAATACAAAATAGAAAATAAAAAACAACTTAGACCGATTACACATGTGTCTAGATCTATACATAACTGACCAATTGGCATACAAAACCCAAGTTAGTCATAACCGATTCTCCAATTAGGGTAACATAGTTCAGGGAAGCTGTCTCCAAACAGAGGCTATGTAACTCGGGGAACTCTTGAATTGTGTGTGTAGGGCAGTGATACAAATCCCAGGAATGACAGGCATTCCTGCTGAGATTGTGAAACAGAAAACTATGTTTGTATTTAACGATTTTTATAAATTATTTTAAAGTCAGTCAACGATTCACCAGCTCATCGCTGACGTATTTTTTCCAACCATTGCAAGTCATTAAGTGCAGGTAGCAATAGACAAGGATTAAAGTCATGAAGTTAGGTGATCGCGATACAAGATGGCTCATTTTGAATATATTCCTTGTAATAATATAAAACAATAGTTTTGTAACCGAATACTCGGGTGTTTAATTCCCGAGGAGTTTTCAATGTAAACTAATATTTTATAAAAATCTTCCACTAAAATTAAATTCGCAACTCTGATATATTTATAAAATAGGTACCAACTAATAGTCACACTCTTAGGCCCTGAATCAGAGTGTGACACCCCAACTCCTTTTATCTTTACCCACTAAAACCAAGTTCCATTTCACTCAGAAATTTTTCTAGCATTTCCCACTTCTCCCCAATGAATTTAGCACATAAGGATTCTAGTAATGTATTTACCTAACCATCATAAGAAATAGTGGGCATGTAATATACACCAATAAAACCCAACAAAGAAGATAAAGCATAGATATCCCACAGATGGATAGCATGTTATCCTTCCATTGGATAGTTTCGATTGAAACCTAGCGACTATAACTTGCCAACCTTGCATTCTTACCATAGAAAATTGTTCCCCACACCTGCATCGTGTAAACTAGACTTATTTAAGTTTATTTTTGGCTCGACCAGAAGTCAAATGAAAACAACTAATTAAAAGCCACAACAATATTCGTCATATTAGTATCACACCACTCTCCAACAACAAGCACATCATCAATGATCAACCTGAAACAAACGAGAAAGATAGAATTTATCTTTTCCCCCTAACTCCTCTTAAAATGTCAGCTGCAACACTATCTTAAAATGTATAGTAAAGACCTTCCATAGCAAAAATAAATAGAAAATGAGACAAAAATATCTCTCTGTTTTATACCCTTTGGGACTCCAATGTCGAATCTGTGACCAACAAAGGATGGGCCCTTTAGATGGTTTTTTTTTTTTTTTACACGGCAACTTTCATTATCCATTTTTATTTTTAGAAATTAAAGTAATAAAGGATGGCTTACAACAAGACCTACACTGTTCCTTCAAGGATGGCTTATACTTTTCGTATTAATTATTCGGATCCTTCAAGGTGGTATTGCACCAAGTTTACACTCCCTCTCAATACCAACTTCCACTGTTCCTCCAAGATCATTCACACCTTGTAACGCTCGCACCTCTTTAAGCTTGATTCTTGAATTCGACTTTTTCATTCTACCGTTAGGTTTCTTTTTCTTGTTGACAACTAAGCTAGTTTCGAGATTACCACTGTTTAGAACTGCATCACCCGGTTTCAGATAGGAAACAACTTTTGCTTTCTCAACTTCATGACCAACTATCATGGTACTCAAAGCAATTCTTCCATCTTCACTTGATGCATGCTCCCTCTCGAACTTAACTCTTTCATTCGATTGTTCATTCAGATCACCCGAACTTTGCATGAACCTCATGCAAACTCCAACGTCAACTTTGTTGGTTTGTTGAACTTCAACGTTTTCTATTCCACCATGACAGCCCGTAACATGAGATGGAACTATCTCCTCGTGCTCTTCATTCAACACGGTTTCTATCTCGTCTTCTTCGGTTACTGTCACGATTACGTCTTGATCAACCATACTTTTTTCTTCAACTACAATTTCCTCATCATCTAAATTCAAAGTAGCAATAGATGATTCCAAGGTTGCCTTCAACTGATTCGACTTCGGCACTACTACCTGACCTGTCCACCAACAGGAGTCTACTTCAAACCATTCATCTACCAAGTTCGGTTTGAATTCGGTGTCAACTACGTATTTTTCTTGAACCTCGGCCATATTAGCATCCACTTCCCACAGTTTTTCTTCTCTAACAACAACTGCATTACCTTCCTTCTTAGGTTCTCGACAGTATTTTGTCATATGCCCTTTTTGTCCACAGCTATGGCACCTAAAAGGAAATTGCTTTGGTTGGTACCTTGATTCCTTGTCTCGGTTCTCTTCATCCGATGAATCTTCTTCAGAGTTTTAAGCTCGACTCTTTCTGTTCCATTCTTTCTTCTTCGGTCGTTCATGTTTCTCATTTTCCCAGTACTTACTCTTGCTTTTCTCGCCATAACGGTTCTTATTTTTGTTGAGCCGATGCTTCTTCTTCCTTCCTACATACAAGGCTTCGCTCTCGGTTTTAACCGACACACCAGCTAACTGTTTTGCTAAGGCTTCTTGACCAGCAAGAATATTTTCGAACTCGGTTATGCTCGGTTGGGTCGCCCACCCTTGAATAGCGGTAACGAAGCTACGATACTCTGACCTTAAGCCGTGGATGAGTATCCGCTACATACGAGCATCGTCGAGACTGTTAATCGATTTCTCCAATCTCGCGACATAAGTTCTTAACTTTACGAAAATATTGTGCGATCGGAAGATCACCTTGGGAAATCGTCATCAACTCACCTTCAACTAGTTGCAATCGAGCATCGTTCTTCTTCGTGAATAAGGTCTACAGCGTATCCCACGCTTGCTTTGGGTATTCGAGTTCTTGAATGTGATCAAGAACATCATCATCAACCGTTGTCTTGATGATAAACATCGCCCGACCCGCTTTCACCTGCCACTTCCTGATACTACCGTTAATATCGTTTGCGGGTTGTCTCGTCTCGGTACCGTTCGTTACCTGCCAAAGATCTTGACCTTGAAGATACGATTTAATACACGTCGACCATTGCTTGTAGTTGCTCTGATTCAGTTTCTTGATTTCTCCTACGACTTGGAGTTCTGCCAATGTTCCAGTTTCTTGATCGACGAAGATTGAACAAAATAAATCCTTTGTTGCAAGATGGTGACCCTGCTATTTTCCCACCGATATTTGGCCGTAGGTAAATAGAATAAATAACGATTACACAAATAATTTTGTGCGTCAGTTGGTCTCACAAAACTAAAAGCAGTGGAGTTTGACTTTGCTCACAATTAATTCATGTAGGACAAAACACAAAACAATTTGTGTGGGGGCCGCCGTAATGTAAATCTCGATAACTATTGCAAATTGTAATATCCCATTCACATTAGACAAGAAAGGAAAGGAACAAAAAGCTTCTCTTCTTTTCTTCGTCTGATGCCTCTCCTTTTTCTTCAATCGATTTCTTCTCGGCCTCCCTTATGTCTTTGATTGGAAACTACTAAACCGCAATCAAGACTTGTCTTCGACCGGAAACATGAGCCTGGATCGTTAGGCTCTGATACCACTTGTTAAACCTTAGACAAGTGAATCAAGAACACAAAGACGATATTGCATAAAGCGTTTATGCGACTCTTTTCATTAATAAGAAAACAAGAACAAAATATTTTCTACCACAATAAAAATAAACCTTTTGATGGGTTTATATAACACCCACAATTCTAATCCTACTCAAACTATGAAACATAATCATACTAGACTTCTAATTTATCTACATATTCTAATTAAGTAAAATAAATGAAGACACTTGTCATGTTCTGGTTAATTCTTATAATTTTTTTCCTCCAAAACTAATATACCATAATATATGTAATAAATAAATAATTATTCACTTTCTTTTTACACTATATTTATATAATATCTATATATTTTTATAAATATAAATAATAACATATTATTTTACTATATATTTCAAAATACTTTGTGAATTCCAAAAATTAACAAAAAATCATGTTTTTCAAATGAAAATTGTTTCGGGTTTTTTGTGCAAGTTAAATTTGATTTTATGAGTCAAAAGTGTGACATCTGCCCCGATCCGACCCGACCCAGGTACCCGTTTCTCTGACCCGATCTCTTTCTTTTATGATCTAGTATTTATTTATACTTATATTTTACTTTTAATAATAATAATATACTTTTCCTTCCCGCCTCTTTCTCTCTCTTTCTTTCCGCCGTCCCGTCCCTCTTCCTTCTCTCTTTCCGCCTTCTTTTCCCTCTTGTCGCCGTCCCGCCCTTAAGCCTTGTTTCCCTCTTTTTCTTCTAACTCTTTGCTTGTCCTTTGTTCCTTCCCGCCTAAGGTTGTCTGCGCAGCTCCACGCGCCAGACCCCTTACAAGGAATCCTGCGTGAAGACCACCTGTTTCAGCGATACGCGAGACGAACTCTTCTCGCAGCGCGTTAAGAATTGTAATTCTTCTCGCAGTGCGCGAAGGACGGAAGTTCTTCCCGCGACGCGCTAAGGATTTGTAGTTCTTCTCGCAGCGCGCTAAGAATCGTAGTTCATCCCTCGACGCGCGAAGAATTATAGTTCTTCCCGCGGCGCGCTAGGAATTTTAGTTCCTCCCGCGGCGCGCTAAGAAATGTGACTCTTCCCGCGGCGCGCTTAGAAATGGTAGTTCTTTCCGCGACGCGTTAAGGTTAGTTCTGTCTGCCTTCGCGCTCGCGCTCTCTTGACCTTCTGTGTCAGCCTTCTCGCGCTAAACCCTTTGAGTTTTCTTCTGTTTAAATCTAGCCGTTTGCTTTTGTGTTGTCTTATCTTTTGAGCCGTTGACCTAATCTGCTTTATGTCTGAAAGGTTACTTTCGGCGCAGCATGCGCACCAACCCCATTGGTTGACAGAAAAAGTGACTGACATTATCTTTGGAGATCTGCTTTTTCCATGCTTGACCAGTACCTTTATCTGAACCGCCCATGCCTTTTTACTGTTCCCTGTCAGCTTTATCTTGCCCCCTGCAGCTGCCATATCTTTTGATATCTTTTGCTTTTGGAATCTTTTACTTTTTGAGATCTTTTCCCCTTTTTCTAGGGATTGTGTTCCCTAGGGTTTCTCTATAAATAATAGTATTATTTTTCCTAACACTACACACACAAACACTTAATTTAACCTCCTCCTTGCTCTCTCTGCCGCCTTCCTCTCTGCCTCCGTCTTCCTTTCTGTTCTGCCCTGCTTTCCGGTAATATATATATTATATATAATAATTTACTTATTAATTATGCTAACTTATAATCAAGACTTAAATCAATTCATTAAAACAATAATCTTATTTATAGGTTAACTTGTGCTTGTTTAAAGTTGGTTCTTGCTTTATCTTACACCGCATCGTTTATCAAGTGAGTAATCTCGTACCTAATCCCTTTTTGCTTTTAATGTTTTGGGATGTTCATGTGTTCATACAAACTTAGAGTCTTAAACTGTTTATGAACTTTAGTCGCGCAGTATCCCATGTGTTGAGGACGTAGACTTGGCTGTTTATTTGTATGTGTGGATCATTAACCGTCTTGTCGGTCTATTCCGCAGTTTTCATGGTACCATTAGATGAACACGGGAGAACTATCGTTTATGATTTTCTCTTTTGTATACACATGCACAGTTTGTCTTGTTTGTGAGCTCAATTGTGAGCACTGGCAGTCTTATGAATCTTAGAGTTGGTCCCGATCAGATTACACCCTTGTTGAAAACCAGACATACACATGTTGCGCGCAGATTTTATTGTTATCTATGTATTGTATTAAACTTGATTTCTCACCAACACGCAAGTGTTTGACGTTTATTTTAACACATGTTCAGGTTTGCAGTAGCTGTTTTGGAGCTTGTGGACACGTAGGACGTTTTTACTTTTGGACCTAGAATTAAAATGTATCAAGACAAGTTAATGTTGTTTGAATGTTATAATTTATAATATATTGATTTATGTTTGATTTATTTTTTTTATTTTCCCCGCTGCGCGTGCGCGATAAAATGTGTATTAATAAATATTGACACCAATAGTGTCGCGAGTAATGAAGCAATATGTGGCGCCCCGATGTATAATCCGCCTTTGGTCGGGGTGTTACAGATTGGTATCAGAGCTCGTTGACTTTAGGATAGGTGGTTAGACGTAACGGCCTAAAATACCTAAGAGTCCCTTCTCGCGCATGAGAGAAATCTCATGTTTGCGCGCTTATTGTTAATTACTCGTTATTTATGAATATGCTCGCGCTTGCGCAGTATATGATTTTATGTTTTATTTCGCGATATTTCGATTTTTGTTGAATTTCGATTTTTATTGATTTTTCTTACATATTCGTTTGTTGGGTTTGAAAATCCGAAAAGTCATGGTGATACATGAATAGTTGATTTTCAATTTCCATTTACGATTATGTTCTGAGGTTGGAGACTTGAAAAGTCATGGTGATACATGAATTGTCAACCTCCAATACTCATTTCCTTGTATATTTTATATTGAAGATTGAAAAGTCATGGTGATACATGAATCGTCAATCTCCAATACTTGTTTGCTCGTATATTTTAAATTGGGATTTCGGGAAGTCATGGTGATACATGAATTGTCGATTCTTGATTCGAATTTGTTACCTTTATTAAGCCTGCATTTAGGGTCATTTAATCTACTTTAACTTTTGATAGTATCTAACTCTGCGAAACCAAGCTTTATAAAGTTATACTTTGCAATAAAACCAAGATATTAACTAAAATTAAAACTTTTATAGAATGCCTCCGCTATCTCGCCGATTTCAGAGAAGAGAAGCCTCGCGCATGCGTAGACAGCAACGTTCCCAGGAAATGGCCGCCGCAATAGCCCAAGCTTTGAGCCAAAACAATACCAACACCTCTGGTTACAACATTAAGTCCTTTAACGCGGGTAACCCTCCAAAGTTCACAGGTCTTGAAGGAGCCACCGTGATGCTCCAGTGGCTTGAGAAAATAGAAAACACTTTCCTCCACACCCAATGCCCCTCAGACAGACGAACCCTATATGCTTCCAGTGTCCTGGAATCCAGAGCGCTTACATGGTGGAATGGAGTAGCTCATGCGCGTGGCGCAGAAACTGCTTCTAGCATGACATGGGAGGAATTCAAGGAAATTCTGACGCGAGAATTCTGCCCTCCCAACGAAGTTAAGCGCCTGGAGGAGGAATTTTGGAATCTTAAGCAGTACAGTGGTGAAGCGCGCGAGTACGCGACCCGCTTCCATGAACTAAGCTTACTGGTCCCTCACCTTGTTACCCCTTCACGCCGAGCCATAGAGAAATTCCTTGGGGGTCTCCCCATGGAAATTCAAGATTCTGTATGGGCCAGAAACCCAGTTACCCTCTCTGACGCCATCGAGTTGGCCGCTGTGCTCAGCGACAACCATGTCAGAGCAGGAACCCTGTTCCTGCGGGGAACTGAGAAGACCAAACCCACCAAGACTGCCCCTGAACCAACAGAAACCAAGCCAGAACCCTCAAACCGTAACAACCTCAAGCGCAGGCGCAAAGCCTATGCGCTTACCAACCCGCCCATTGTCCAGCAACCCATTTATCAACCTCCAGTTTACGCGCCTAACCCACTGTCAGCTTACCCAACACCTCCTGTAGCCCACAACTATGCCTTAACCAATCCAGCAATCCCTGCCCCGCCAACTAAGAAACCTTACACAGGAAATCAACCCTTTTGCCCAATCTGTAGATTTCACCACCCAACCCAAACCCCGTGTCGACTTTGTAACCGATGTGGCCGTACTGGTCACACTGCTGAAAACTGTAGAGTCCTTCCCGCCAATCCAATTGCACCAACACCACCAGTCTACCCGCAGAACCCACAATCAATCTACCAAAACCCACGACCCAGATCGTGCTTTAACTGCGGTGATCCCAGTCATTTCCGGAACGCGTGCCCAAGGCTACAAGTGCAAATCACACAAGCGAATCCGGTGAACCAGATTTCGAACCAAGTAACGCGTGGACGAGCTTTTAACATAACCGCGCACCAAGCGCAAGCGAATAATGACGTAGTTAATGGTACATTTTTGCTTAACGGATTTTATGCTTCTGTACTTTTTGATACTGGCGCCGATCGAAGTTTTATCTCTCGCGCCTTTGAGCAGAAGCTTGCGCGACCGCGCGATAACTTAAAAGAAGATTTTTCAGTTGAATTGGCTAATGGCGAAACTGTTTTAATTAACTCTGTGATCAAGGATTGCACGCTTAACCTTAACGAAAACGATTTTCTAATCGACCTCATCCCCATGCCTCTTGGAAGCTTTGATGTTATTATTGGTATGGACTGGCTTACGCATAATCGCGCCGAAGTTATTTGCGCCAAGAAGATGATTCGCATACCTCGAGAAAATGGTGATCTTCATATTTACGGCGAGAAACCCTCCCGCGGTCTTAAACTTATGTCCTGCGCCGAAGCCCAAAGACTCATGCGGAAGAAGTGTGTTGCATTCTTAGCCCATGTGGTTAAACCTGCTGAAGAGAAGAAGCTTCGCGATATCCCTGTTGTGCGTGATTTTCCTGAAGTTTTTCCTGATGATCTTCCTGGTATCCCTCCCGCTCGTGAAGTCGAGTTTCGTATTGATCTTGTCCCTGGTGTTTCCCCCGTAGCTAAATCTCCTTACCGTCTTGCACCCGCTGAGATGCAAGAATTGGCCAGCCAACTTCAAGAGTTGACTGCTAAAGGATTCATTCGCCCTAGCTCTTCGCCCCTGGGGTGCTCCGGTGTTGTTCGTTAAAAAGAAAGATGGATCGTTTCGCATGTGTATTGATTACCGTGAGTTGAACAAACTCACCATTAAGAACCGGTATCCCTTACCGCGTATCGACGACCTCTTCGATCAACTCCAAGGTGCCTCTTGTTTCTCGAAGATTGATCTCCGTTCTGGTTATCATCAGTTGCGTATCCGCGATGAAGATATTCCGAAGACTGCTTTTCGAACTCGTTATGGCCATTTTGAATTCTTGGTCATGTCCTTCGGATTAACCAACGCACCCGCCGTTTTCATGGATCTAATGAATCGGGTGTGTAGGCCTTTCTTGGATAAATTCGTGATCGTGTTTATCGATGATGTTCTGGTGTATTCTAAGGACCAAGGCCGAGCATGAGCAACATCTCCGATTAGTGTTGTAAAAGCTTCGAACCGAGCAGCTCTATGCTAAGCTTTCCAAGTGTGAATTCTGGTCGGATGAAGTACAGTTTCTTGGCCACGTTGTGAACAAGATGGGTATTCATGTCGACCCATCCAAAATTGAAGCAATCAAGAACTGGATTACGCCATCCTCTCCTTCTGAGATCCGTTCCTTTCTGGGCTTAGCTGGTTATTACCGGCGCTTCATTTCGAACTTCTCGAAGATCGCTTTGCCTTTAACAGCTCTAACGCACAAAGGTAAACCATATATTTGGGGCTCGAAGCAAGAAGAAGCCTTTCTATCGCTCAAGCGTTTGTTGTGTGAAGCTCCTGTTCTTGCGCTACCTGAGGGTAATGATGATTTTGTCGTGTATTGCGATGCATCCAACCAAGGTCTCGGTTGTGTTCTTATGCAACGAGGCAAGGTTATCGCTTACGCATCAAGGCAACTCAAGGTTCATGAAAAGAATTATACAACTCACGATCTCGAACTTGGTGCAGTTGTTTTTTGCCTTGAAGATCTGGAGACACTACCTTTATGGTACTAAGTGTATCCTCTACACTGACCATAAAAGCCTTCAGCATATCTTTGATCAAAAGGAACTTAACATGAGGCAACGCCGATGGAACGAACTCATCAGCGATTACGATTGTGAGATCCGGTATCATCCTGGTAAGGCTAATGTGGTAGCCGATGCGCTCAGCCGAAAACCCTGCCAGCTTAACTGCATCTTGCCGCGCACCCAGCTTCACTTCGCGCCGATTCAAAGCAACCTTGAATCGCGTATTCGTGACGCGCAGCGCGCATCCATCAGTAATGGTAATCTTCGCGCCGAGCTAGCGTGTGGCGCGGAAGCACTCTTTGTCCCTAATCTGAGTGGAATTTCTCTGCTATCTTAATCGCATCTGGATTCCCTTTGATGAGAATCTTCGCGCTGATATCCTGAGTGAAGCACACAAATCTCGGTATTCTATTCATCCTGGCACCGATAAGATGTACAAGGATTTGCGCATTACTTATTGGTGGCCCGGTATGAAAAAGGATATTGCTGTGTTCGTAGCTAAATGTCTGACTTGTTCTAAAGTGAAAGCTGAACACCAACGCCCATCTGGTTTACCTCGAACAACAGAAATTCCTACGTGGAAATGGAATGTGTAGCGATGGACTTTATTACCAAGTTACCTTTGACAGCAAGCAAACATGATAGCATTTGGGTAATAGTGGATCGATTGACTAAGTCTGCTCACTTCCTGCCCATTCGTGAAAACTACCGTGTTGAGCAACTCGCGCAGCTTTATGTCAAGGAAATTGTCTGCCGCCATGGTACTCCTTTGAGCATCATATCCGATCGCGATGGCCGTTTTATATCTCGCTTTTGGAAATCTCTCCAATCTGCGCTAGGAACTCGCTTGGACATGAGTACGGCATATCATCCCCAGACTGACGGACAGTCTGAGCGAACTATTCAAACTCTTGAGGATATGCTCCGATCTTGTGTTCTTGATTTTGAAGGTAATTGGGATTCGCACCTGCCTTTGATTGAGTTCTCTTATAATAACAGCTATCATTCCAGTATTGGTATGGCCCCATTTGAAGCACTTTACGGTCGTAAGTGCCGCTCCCACGATTTGTTGGAGCAAAGTGGGTGAAACTCAAATCACAGGACCCGAACTTGTTCAAGAGACAACCGATAAAATCGCCAAGATCCGTGATCATCTGCTGACTGCTAGAAGCCGACAGAAGAGTTACGCAGATCGCAGGCGAAAGCCTCTCGAATTTCAAGTTGATGATATTGTTCTCCTCAAAGTGTCGCCTTGGAAAGGTGTTGTCCGCTTTGGGAAGAAAGGTAAGCTTGCTCCTCGATATGTTGGACCATTTAAGATTCTCGCACGTGTGGGAAAAGTTGCCTACAGACTTGACCTGCCGCCCGCGCTCAGTAATGTGCATCCAACGTTCCATGTATCCAATCTCAAGAAGTGTTTAGCTGACGAGAACCTTCACATTCCACTTGATGAAGTTCAAGTTGATGAAACTATGCATTTCGTTGAGAAGCCTGTTGAGATTATGGATCGCGAGGTAAAGCAAAACCAAGCGCAGTCGTATCCCTATTGTTAAAGTTCGCTGGGAGTCCAAGCGCGGAGCCGAGTTTACATGGAAAGGGAAGATCAAATGAAGATCAAGTACCCGCACCTGTTCTCTTGCGCAACCTACTTCGAGATAAATTTCGGGACGAAATTTCTTAAAGTAGGGGAGACTGTGACATCTGCCCCGATCCGACCCGACCCAGGTACCCGTTTCTCTGACCCGATCTCTTTCTTTTATGATCTAGTATTTATTTATACTTATATTTTACTTTTAATAATAATAATATACTTTTCCTTCCCGCCTCTTTCTCTCTCTTTCTTTCCGCCGTCCCGTCCCTCTTCCTTCTCTCTTTCCGCCTTCTTTTCCCTCTTGTCGCCGTCCCGCCCTTAAGCCTTGTTTCCCTCTTTTTCTTCTAACTCTTTGCTTGTCCTTTGTTCCTTCCCGCCTAAGGTTGTCTGCGCAGCTCCACGCGCCAGACCCCTTACAAGGAATCCTGCGTGAAGACCACCTGTTTCAGCGATACGCGAGACGAACTCTTCTCGCAGCGCGTTAAGAATTGTAATTCTTCTCGCAGTGCGCGAAGGACGGAAGTTCTTCCCGCGACGCGCTAAGGATTTGTAGTTCTTCTCGCAGCGCGCTAAGAATCGTAGTTCATCCCTCGACGCGCGAAAGAATTATAGTTCTTCCCGCGGCGCGCTAGGAATTTTAGTTCCTCCCGCGGCGCGCTAAGAAATGTGACTCTTCCCGCGGCGCGCTTAGAAATGGTAGTTCTTTCCGCGACGCGTTAAGGTTAGTTCTGTCTGCCTTCGCGCTCGCGCTCTCTTGACCTTCTGTGTCAGCCTTCTCGCGCTAAACCCTTTGAGTTTTCTTCTGTTTAAATCTAGCCGTTTGCTTTTGTGTTGTCTTATCTTTTGAGCCGTTGACCTAATCTGCTTTATGTCCTGAAAGGTTACTTTCGGCGCAGCATGCGCACCAACCCCATTGGTTGACAGAAAAAGTGACTGACATTATCTTTGGAGATCTGCTT